>NW_027455308.1:0-27500 GCF_040206685.1 Ascaphus truei
TTTTTGAGGAACGTCCGCAGATAGTGTTCAGTCATGCAAAGAACCTAAAAGACTCATTAGCACCCAGTGCCCTAAAGGAAATAAAAAAAGAGAAAGAAAAAATGGTTACCATCCCCACCAAAAGGCTTTTATAAGTGTACTACTTGTAAAGTGTGTAAAAATGGTCAGACCAAAACCGACACTTTTAGCTCTAACCATACAGGAAAATGTTTTAAAATCAAATAATTTATAAATTGTAGAAGTACACATGTAATATATATGCTGATATGTCCATGTGGACTACAATATATAGGAAGAACTACACGCCCCCTTCGGACAAGGATCTTGAGCATTTGAGAAACATCAATCTAGGGATGGAAAATCATAGTGTTCCCTACATTTAAAAAAACATCATAACTCTAATTCTGAAGTTTAAAATGTATGGGAATAGAAAAAGTGCAAACACATTGGAGAGGTGGGAATAGAGTACAGCAGTTGTCACAACGAGAATCATTTTGGATTTTTGAGTTAAAACATTACAACCAAAGGGACTGAATGCTGATTTCGATTTTAATCCTTTTTTAACATAAACTAGCTGATATACCCGGCGTTGCCCAGGTGTGGAAGGGCAGGGGCATGGAGTGGAAGGGGGGGGCAAAGGGCAGGGAGGGGGGGGGCAAAGAGCAGGGAGGGGGGCAACGGGCAGGGGGGGCAAAGGGCAGGGAGGGGGGCAAAGGGCAGGGAGCGGGGGGCAAAGGGCAGGAGGGGGGGGACTCAATCCCCCCCCACACACACACACAATCCCCCCCACACACACACACAATCCCCCCCCCCACACACACACAATCCCCCCCCCACACAATCCCCACACTCAATCCCCCCCACACACACACACAATCCCCCCCCCCACACACACACACACACTCAATCCCCCCCAACCCCCCCCCACACACACACACACTCAATCCCCCCCACCCCCCACACACACACTCAATCCCCCCACACACACACTCAATCACTCCCCCCCCCACCACCAACACCACCAACACACACACACTTAATCAGTCCACAATTTCACCTGGGGGGCGACATGCTTCGATCCCCCAACCCCCCATGCTGCTGAAAACGGGAAGCAGACAGGAAGATAAGGAGGGCTTGTCTGTGTGCAGAGAGAAGCCCCGCCCCCTCTGCAAGACACAGACATAGAAGCAGCAGCACGGATCTTCTGGCCCCGCCCCCTCTGCAAGACACAGACATAGAAGCAGCAGCATCATGGATCTTCTGGCCCCGCCCCCTCTGCAAGACACAGACATAGAAGCAGCAGCACGGATCTTCTGGCCCCGCCCCCTCTGCAAGACACAGACATAGAAGCAGCAGCACGGATCTTCTGGCCCCGCCCCCTCTGCAAGACACAGACATAGAAGCAGCAGCACCATGGATCTTCTGGCCCCGCTCCCTCTGCAAGACACAGACATAGAAGCAGCAGCACGGATCTTCTGGCCCCGCCCCCTCTGCAAGACACAGACATAGAAGCAGCAGCACGGATCTTCTGGCCCCGCCCCCTCTGCAAGACACAGACATAGAAGCAGCAGCACGGATCTTCTGGCCCCGCCCCTCTGCAAGACACAGACATAGAAGCAGCACCAGCACGTATCTTCTGGCCCCGCCCCCTCTGCAAGACACAGACATAGAAGCAGCAGCAGCACGTATCTTCTGGCCCCGCCCCCTCTGCAAGACACAGACATAGAAGCAGCAGCAGCACGGATCTTCTGGCCCCGCCCCCTCTGCAAGACACAGACATAGAAGCAGCAGCACGGATCTTCTGGCCCGCCCCCTCTGCAAGACACAGACATAGAAGCAGCGGCACAGATCTTCTGGCCCCGCCCCCTCTGCAAGACACAGACATAGAAGCAGCAGCACGGATCTTCTGGCCCCGCCCCCTCTGCAAGACACAGACATAGAAGCAGCAGCACGGATCTTCTGGCCCGCCCCCTCTGCAAGACACAGACATAGAAGCAGCAGCAGCACGGATCTTCTGGCCCCGCCCCCTCTGCAAGACACAGACATAGAAGCAGCAGCACGGAGCGCCCCCAGGTTTCCCTGCAAGCTGCTCGCGCCCCCCCTACATAATCGTGCGCCCCCCCAAGGGGGCGCGCCCCAAGTTAATGTATGTAACACCCCCCCTACCTAGTGTGTGTGTGTGGCCCGTCACTCCGCCTCAGGCCAATGAGAGGTGTGCGGGGGCGGGCGGCCCAAGGGACCAATGAGATTTCCCCTAGGGACACCGGACATCCAGACAGGCATACAGTGCTTTCACTAATATAGTATAAGATTGGGTCTGTTGCTGTGTTCTTATATTCATTTTTTTTTTATATATTTAGGTATGTTTCTCTATTTTTGTTTTAGGATTTCTATGTATAGATGGCTTCACTATAGATATATATTTGTTGTATCATTTATGATATGAGGATTTCCTATTAGGTTGGCAAGTGTGTCTCTTTACTATCTTATACCACTAATAGTACCTTACTAGCTGAGAGACCCGGCGTTGCCCGGGATGTAAATGCGTAATAGGTAGTATTATTTATAACTCGTGGAACAATAGGTGAGTATTTGTTGTAAAGGTTTCGGGGGGGGAGAAAGGGGAGCGGGGGGGGAGAAAGGGGAGCGGGGGGGGAGAAAGGGGAGCGGGGGGGGGGAGAAAGGGGAGCGGGGGGGGGGAGAAAGGGGAGCGGGGGGGGAGAAAGGGGAGCGGGGGGGAGAAAGGGGAGCGGGGGGGGGAGAAAGGGGAGCGGGGGGGGAGAAAGGGGAGCGGGGGGGGGAGAAAGGGGAGCGGAGAAAGGGGAGCGGGGGGGGAGAAAGGGGAGCGGGGGGGGAAAGGGGAGCGGGGGGGGGGGAAAGGGGAGCGGGGGGGGGGAAAGGGGAGTGGGGGGGGAAAGGGGAGTGGGGGGGAGGTGGAGAGCAGTGGGCATATGTATTATCATAATTTATGTATGGGCATTTCCCCCCCTCCTCCGTGCGTCCATCCCCCTGCTGGTTCGGCTGGTGCCCCCCCCCGTTCCCCGTGACTCCCCCCCCGTTCCCCGTGACTCCCCCCCCCCGTTCCCTGTGACTCGCGCTTCTCCCCCCGGCGCCCGCTTGGTCCCCCGATGTGCCGTCCTGCTGAGTGAGGCGTGCAGGCGGCTGCAGGAAGCGCCCTGTGTGGGCCTAAGACTCGCGCTCCCCCCCGGCGCCCGCCCGATGTGGCGTCCGGCTGAGCGGCGGTAGGAAGCAAGGGCCCTGTGTGGGCCTAAGACTCGTGCTCCCCCCCCGGCGCCCGCTCGATGTGGCGTCTGGCTGAGCGGCGGTAGGAAGCGCCCTATGTGTGTGGGCCTGAGGCTGAGGCGGGACGCGCAGTGGGGCTGAGGCGGCATGCGCAGTGGGCCTGAGGCTGAGGCGGGACGCGCAGTGGGCCTGAGGCTGAGGCGGGACGCACAGTGACTTACCTGAGCGGGTGGTAGCGCCGGGGAGGTAAGGGAGCGGCTGGGGTAGGAGGGCCGCGCTTCCCGTCCGGAGCCAGTGCAGGACGGCGCACGTGAGGGGGGGGGAGGGGGGCGGACAGAGGGTGTGTGTGTGTGTATAGAGCTGCTGTGTTGTGTGTGTGTTTGTGTGTATAGAGCTGCTGTGTTGTGTGTGTGTGTGTGTGTGTGTGTGTGTGTGTGTGTGTGTGTGTGTGTGTATATAGAGCTGCTGTGTTGTGTGTGTGTGTGTGTGTGTGTATAGAGCTGCTGTGTTGTGTGTGTGTGTGTGTGTGTGTGTGTGTGTGTGTGTGTGTGTGTGTGTGTGTGTGTGTGTGTGTGTGTGTGTGTGTGTGTGGCCCGTCACTCCGCCTCAGGCCAATGAGAGGTGTGCGGGGGCGGCCCAAGGGACCAATGAGATTTCCCCTAGGGACACCGGACATCCAGGCAGGCAAACATACAGTGCTTTCACTAATATAGTATATAAGATAAGATTGTAGCTATCGTAGGAGTATTTCTCCGTGTACTTCGGGCTGTTTATAGCCATAATGTTATTTTACTGTGAGCATGGGTAGCGCTGCCACTGTGAGGTAACTCACCTCCCTATTGGCCGTGCATGGAACGCATGAGAGGCGCTGACGCGCAGTGTCTATGGATCGAGGAGTGATGACGTCAGCGCTAATGTTGGAACGCATACGCTGGGTCTTGACACGCAGCGCACAATCAATGGGGATAGAGAGAGGAAAAAAGCACGAATTTCGAATGTATTTAAACTGGGAAAGGACTGCAGGACATTAGAATGCCCCTTGAAGAAGTCTTACGGGACGAAACACGTAGGGACATACCAGAGCTATTACTTACCCATTTGCTGGACCATATAGACCCTGAAGACCTGTCTGAAGCTCTGTACCCATTCTGTGTGGTATCCCCTAGTGTATGGCCATCACTGGGATTTACTGAGAGTGGGGATGCAGTTGTTTCTGGACTCCCTTTTTGGCTGTTTGTATATACAGCTCTGTAAGTACTTTTTTATTCATTTATAAAGTTTACACTTTTTCCTGCGTCCTTTTCCTGCTGGGAGCATCCTGTGACTCCAGAAGTCTGCATAAATTAGTCACTTCAACAGCCAAAAAGCGAATTACAACACTATACTATGTGAGTGGATATACTATACAGTCTAAGATCGGTATTGATATATACTGTATTACACTATTTGTGTTTTTTCTGCTTTGTATATCGGGAATATCCTGCCACCTGTGAGCCTGTAAAGTATCGGAAGTATCCTGTCATCAGAGAGTCCATATACCATCAGAAGTATCCTGACATCGGAGAGCTGATAACACCAGTGGTTAAACTGATTAACCAAAATGCCTGTTTGATCTAACAAAATGTGAGTGCCTTACCACTTTTATCCATACTGATTTCATACAGTATTACACTATTGTGCTCTTTCTCCCTTTTCCCCTATACATATACCTACCTGGATGTGAGTGCGCATTGGATCCTCCTTTTCTACATACTGTGCAGATTAAAGACAAGACAGTAACATTTCCCAGAATCTGTGCTACGGAAAGATAGTTTCTTCTGCATGTAGATGTATATACTCCTCTTGGTCCTTAATATATTACTGTAAAGCTGCTTCAGTTCCTCTCTTTTGCCCAATGTTGATATGAAGGAGGTAACCTGGATATGACATAACTCCTGAGGCTGTAATACAGCTAAATTGATACACATTTATATGTAGCCCCGAACTCCCGCCCTCCCCCCTCCCATTTACCTCCGTGGTAGGTGTGGGTGCGGGAAGGGGGGGGGAGGCTGCAGAGGGACTCGGCTAGGTGGGGGGCTGCTCCGGTAGAGGTTGCAGGTTATTATTGCGAGCACTCCGGAGCTCCGCGGCACACCCGCCATCTTGTGTAGTCACGCATGCGCACTGGAGCGGATGCACATGTGCAGGGCACAGTGAGTTGTGGCCATCTTAGGTGGCTCTGCATAGGAGACCACGGAACTACATGTCCCATAGTGCATAGGGGAGCGGACCACGTGGACACAGCCAGCCAATAGGACCCTTGTATCTCCAACAGGGAGATAGATACATTTGGCACGCTCAGTCGGGAACAGGACAGCAAGGGGTGAGGTAAGGTCCAGGGAGAAATGCTCCACTGGACTAGGCCAGATATCCCCTCAGGTCCCAGCTACACCCTGACCATCTGTATGTAGCGCTGTTTCCCCACCCTATGGGAAATATAGCGGCTACTGAGTGTGTGGTGATTTACCTGTGGCTCACAGGAGGCCTGAACCTCCACTGCTGGGAGCCTGGGGTGTACCTGATCCGTCTGGTGACAGTGCCTCCACCTGTGAGGGATCCTGGCTGCGCCGGATAACCCTTTCACAGGACCCAATGCAATAAGATCACACACTTGTATTTAATAACAGTTTACTGAACATAGGTAAAACTAGATATATCATTAACCCACATACAATATAGGCCTCACACGGCTGTAGCCCCACCGTGCCCTCCAACCGTAGTGTCCACCCCTGATAGGATTTCCCCAAGGTATAGAGGGGCCCCATGGCACCCAACCTCACTGGTGTCTGTGGCGAAAATGGGCATAATCAGCGCATTAATAAAGGCAGTGTGCTCAGCTGGTTACCCTTATTTCGTATTTTGGATTAAGGGGTTAATTTTTCATGCACTGTACATGTCTTATTTTTCCCTCTGTCCCTTGTTGTCCCTATTTTGCAGGATTGTATGTGCTTGCAGTAGAGTACACCCCAAGCACACACATATGAAAAATATAATTGTGAGATAAGGGGACCATGTATTTTCAATAAAGTGTATTGTTGCTGCAGGTTTTAACAGGGACAAGCAGGATGAAGTTGTTTTTTCTCCTGTTATTAAAATGCACACAAGAACCAAATGCTTTGACACCTATGGGCTGGGTCAATTTCTTATGCAAGCTTCAAAGGTAACATGATGGGCCCACGCCTGTGAGTCTCTGGAAGTGTTGCATATCAAAGACCCAGAGTCAGGTGAGTGTGAATTGGCCAGATGGATGCTAAATAGGAAATCCTGTTGACCCATCTGGGCTAGCTCACCCTCTGAGTTTCCCTTCCAGCCTGAGAGAGGCCAGGTAAAGAGGGGAGTGCACCTATGCTAAGTAACCACGGTGGCATTGTCGCACATGCTCTGTGTGAACAGGAAAGCCCTAGAGTGCCCACTCTCCAAACTGTGGGCAAGTAGAGGATTGAGAAATGAGAACTTTCCCACGAGGGGGATTGGGTGGGTATGTTGGAGATAGGCTCTTAAACCCTATTTACATGCCACCCAGGCTATCCCAGGTGTCTTTCGTTTTTCATTATACCATGTGAGCGGATTTCCAACACGCTTCTAATAGCGGTTAAGAGCAGCAGCACATTCCTGGAACGCAAAGAGTCTTATTACATCGGAACCAAGGACAAAACTCTGCGTTAGGACACTGTGATTGCTGGGGGTTATCTGATTAACCCCAAGCGACCAGAAAAGACTTTGCACATTGACAGAAGGATTGGGCTGGCAATTTATGCCCTTGCAAAAGGATTACATTTTAAAAGACATCCTCTGGTGCTTTGCACGTTTCTGGACATTATCCCATGTTCCTATACCAGTAAGTGTAATTATTAAGTGTTTTCTGCAGTTGTCGTGTGTTTGCCTATCAAGGGAATAAATCTCAGTTTATTTTGCTCAACTTGTTCTGCTCAACTGGGATCCACAAAATATAAATTTGTTAATAAGTGCGTCCATCGTGACAGGCATTTAAAACTGGTGGCAGCGTGTGGGATACTGATTGAGCCTATATTGCAGTTTCCTGCGGGGCTCTGTAATATAGTGTGGACCTTGTAGCTTGCAAGCTCCTCAGATAAGTGGCAACCTACACACACTTCCAAAGAAGCACGAGATAATTCACTGGTCTCTTGGCCCATACCCCGGTGGCACCATGAGTCTGCGCTCAGGGAGGTTACGTTCCTGGAACAGAGAGCAAATGGAGAGATGTGCGGGATATGGCTTAACGACAGACGGTCAGTCCAAGAGTCAGCTGGAGGAGCATTTAGAAGATTATGAGGCCAGAGCGGCCCAATTTGCTGCAGTTGCAGCGGATGGTGTTCAGCCCGGAGTGCAGGAGGTCCCTCTAACTCTGGAGCTGCAAGGACGGCGGGAGGGTGATGCCGACCACCCGGTCGTGGGTGGCTTGGTGCGGAGGGGTTCGCGGCTGTGGCCGCCGGACTGCCGGCCACTGAACTCGGCGCACTGCTCGCCACCTGGGGAGCGGTGAACAGCTATGAGCAGAGGTTAAAGCTCCTCACGATCGCAGTTGGAAAAGGTTCCCAATCCCACCTTGTAAACGGGGAACAAGAGCTTTCCCGGCCAGATCACCACAGTTTTAGCAAGTTCATTGATGGCATGGATGACCTGGACTCATTTCTAAATGATTTTGAGAATCAGTGTGGCCGGTTCCGAATAGCAAAGAGGGACTGGGTGGTCAAACTGCGACCACTATTATCCGGAAAAGCCAAAAGAACTGTGCAGGAGCTTCCCATGTGGATGCAGATGATTATGGGCATGTGAAGCGCAAGCTGCTGGTCCAGTATGCCCTGACGCCTCAGGGGTATAGGAGCAAGTTCCGGACGGGGGATGTGCGCCCCGGGGAAACCTTTGCGGACTATGCCAACAGAATGGTCAGACATGGAACCCAGTGGGTCATAGGGTATGGGGCTACCCAATACCATACCTTACTGGACCTGGTGTTCCAGGAGCAGCTGATGCAGCAGTTTCCCCCCACTGTGCAGGCTTGGATCTTTGACTGCAAGCCTAAGGCTGAGTCCCCAGTGCATTCTGTTGCACGCGCGCCCGGCGGGGGGGGGCAGCGCGTGCATGTGTCAAAGACGCGATCTGTGGACTCACCCTGCAGACAAGACTGGCGGCAGACGTGCGGTCAAGGGGGCGTGGTTGAAGACGTCACATCATCCAAAAAAAAGAAAAGAAGGGAACATTGGGCTATTTTGAGACACCTTCTCGTGCCACATCAGTAGGAGGTCTGGGGTGGAGGTCTGCCCGCTGCCTGCTGCCTAAGACCTGGGAGGACGCTGCCCGGATGGCTGCCGAGTATGTGGCCAGCAGGATTGCTTTGGATGAGCCAGCAGTTCCCCAAGGAGTGGCCCGAGCAGCCAAGGGAACTAAAACTACCCCTGAATGGACACTGAAAACTGCAGCAGCAAGCAAAGCGCCAAAGACTGCAGAATTCAAACATGAGAGGCAGTGTTTTACCTGCAACAAGGTCAGGCACCTTAGACCCGATTGTCAGGACCGGGACCGGTCCACAGGACCCCATCAGGGGCACCGCTCCCAAGCAGCAAAACCAGTTGCCCGTGTGCGACTGGCACCATCGGAAGGGACCAGCGCAGCCGTGACGCCAGCCGACAGAGGGATGACCACGGAGGCAACAACCCTTCCCAACTCAGGACCTGCAGTGGAGAGCGGAGGGCATCAGGTTGCACCAATCGGGTTGCAACGCAATAATGCCAGGCAGAAGCATCTGCGGAGGGTGACCATCGGAGACCGGTAAGCAGACGGTTGCTGGACTCCTGTGCCACCGTGACTCTGGTGCGCCCTGATATGGTGCGGCCAGAGGATTTGCTCCTGGGCACCGGGATGCAAGTGACCATGCCAGACGGAGGACCGCGTTCACTCCAAGTTGCCCGGGTCTTTTCAGACTGGGGGGCGGGTCGTGGCATGAGGGAGGTGCGGGTATTGCCCAGGTTTGATGCTGAGGTGCTCCTTGGCAACGATCTGGGGCATGTTACCTGTGTTTATACTGCGGAGCTTACCCCTGCTGCACTTGTTGCAGTGATTACTAGGAGCCAGACAGCAAAGATCGCAGCAGCAGCCCCTGTCCCCCTGCATTTGGGACCAACAGTTCCAGCAGTCTCTGAGGAGACCAGACAGGTAAGCCAGACCCAGTCCGCTTCTGACACTGACTTACTGTAACCTGTCCCTGTTCCCTGTCCCCCTGACTCAGGTATGACCGGGGGTGGCCAGAATTAGGCACTCAGTTTAGGGAAGCAGTGCAATCTGATCCCACCTTGGAGGGCATGAGACTTCGGCGTCCGAGTCTAAGCCAAGCGAGGGATCTGATTACTACTTGTGGCACCGCAGGCTTTTGTATAGATAGAAGGGGGCTACAGGGTTAGATAAGGTTTGGACTGGCAAGCAACAGTTAGTGGTACCCACGGGGTATAGGCAACAGTTATTACAGGTTGCCCACTCCATCCCGCTTGTGGGGCATCAGGGGGTCACACACACGAGAGCCCAGCTCTTGCAGCGTTACTACAGGCCGGGGGCATCCAGCGAGGTGGCAGATTTCTGCCGCTCCTGTGACGCCTGCCAGCGAGTAGGTAAGGCGGGTGATCATGCGAAGGCACCCCTGAGACCGTTACCGGTGATAGGGGAATCCTTTCAGCGGGTAGCAATGGACCCTTATGATTCCTAGCTGGACAGGGAAGCGCTACATCCTCACGGTGGTGGATTTTGCCACCCGGTACCCTGAGGCTGTAGCGCTGGCTACTATAGACGCTAAGGCAGTGGCTAAGGCTTTGCTCACCATTTTCACTAGGGTGTGTTTCCCTAGCGAGGTCCTAACCGATCAAGGATCACAATTCATGAGTGAATTGCTACAGTGTCTCTGGGATGCATGCGG
Organism: Ascaphus truei; assembly: GCF_040206685.1. Taxonomy (NCBI): domain Eukaryota; kingdom Metazoa; phylum Chordata; class Amphibia; order Anura; family Ascaphidae; genus Ascaphus; species Ascaphus truei. The sequence goes on from NW_027455308.1 coordinate 10,208, forward strand.
GGTGAAGCACCAGCGCACGACCCCTTACCACTCCCAAACCAACGGACTATGTGAGAGGTTCAATGGTACCTTAAAGCAGATGCTTAGGACATTTATAGAGGAAGAGGGGAAAGACTGGGAGATTCACCTGCAGCACTTGCTGTTTGCATACTGAGAGGTACCTCAAGAATCTACAGGTTTTCTCCCTTTGAGGTGCTATATGGACGCAAGGTACGTGGACCTCTGGACCTATTCCGTGAGGGATGGGAAGGGGAAGCTACCAATACTGATGCTTCTGTGCTTCAGTATGTGGTAAATCTTAGAGACCGGTTAGAGATGCTCATGGGGTTGGCGCAGGACAACCTTAGGGCTGCTCAGACCAAGCAGAAGACTTGGTATGATCAGAATGCCCGTAGCAGAGAATTCATCCCAGGACAGCAGGTACTTGTTCTGAAACCCACTCGGGAGAACAAATTAATGGCTGCCTGGTCGGGACTGTTTCAACGTACTCCGTAAGTTGAATCAGTGCAACTACATTGTGCAGGTAGATTCTGAGACAGGGAGGACCAAAATCTATCATATTAATATGCTCAAGGAGTATGTAGCCCCGAGTGTGGCATCGGTGCTAGCCATTTGCATCCCACCAATGGGGGATCCGGCTAGCAATGCTGTGCCTGATCTCCTGGGGGAGGCTAGGCAGGGAGGTACGGTAGAGCAGGTTGAGATAGGGTCTCAGCTGAGTGTCAGGCAGAGAGCAGATGCCAGGGCTATGCTAGAGAAGTATAGGGCTCTGTTCTCAGACAAGACAGGTAAGACACACATTGCAGATCACCCAGTGCTAACAGGGGATCTGAGACCTCTTCATAAGCACGCTTATAGAGTGTCAGCAGAGGTGAAGGGCAGTATAGAGAGGGAAGTGGAGGATATGCTGGCCCTAGGGGTAATTGTACCATCCAGATCCCTTGGGCTTGTCCGGTAGTCTTAGTGCCTAAGAAGGATGTAACCACCCGGTTCTGTGTGGACTACCAGCAGCTCAATGCAGGGACAGTTACAGATGCCTACCCCATGCCCTGCATGGATGAGTTGCTGGATGAACTCGCGGGGGCAAGGTATCTGACCACCATGGATCTCAGTAAAGGGTACTGGCAGATCCCCTTGACCCAGGAGGCTAGAGAGAAGTCTGCATTTATTACCCCAAGTGGCCTCTATGAATTTCTAGTGATTCCATTTGGGATGAAGAATGCACCGGCTACCTTCCAATGCCTGGTCAATCGTTTGCTAGAGGGTTTGCAAGGGCTTATTTGGATGATATTGCTGTGTTCAGTAACACCTGGGAATCACACTATAACGATGCGCGGAACACGCCCCCTGCGGCGTGTTCCTTCCTTACCTGTTTCCTTTTGATCGCCGCCCTCTAGCTGCAAGTCAAGATCATGTGTCTTTAAGGATTCTGAAGCAGACAACGCCATCTTGCTTCCTGGCAAATCCTGCCCTCCTCCTCCTGACAGGAAGTAAGCCTCTCTCTGACTTTATCATTGCTTTCAGCTGCTGCTTTCTTTAAATAGCACTCAGTGGCTACCTGTCTGGGTTCCTGCAAGTACTATCATCATGCTGTTCCTGCCTGGACCTCCTTGGGACCTTTATTCATCTACTTTGGATTCCGGAAGACTGGGACAGTCACTCGTATACTACTGAGGTTAGTTAACCGTCGGGTAGTGTAGGTACCTGCTTAGTAGGGTTCACCTTGACGTGGTAGCAGGCTTATAATTCCTTGGCCAATGGATTAGACTAAGAACCCTTATGTTATATTTAGTTTCGCTGCACCTTGCTGTTTCTGTTACTATACCTTTAAGAAGCCTGGACGTTCTCCAAGAAGCAATTCCCTTGTGGATGTTACCTTGTGCTCTGGACTCTACCTCCCTGGCTTCTTCCATGTTCATGTTCTTTCCATGCCATGTTCCATGTTCCTGGTTCCCGTTCCAGACTCCTGTGCTGAAGCCTTGGCTTTTCCCCGCATTGGTGCCTGAGAGCACGCGCGTCCCCCCTCTGCTACCGGGGCATGCGCGCGCGTGTAGCTGGGCTAGTCGTGTCTCTGAGCTTGGCTCCGCACCTCCGAACTCGTCGCTCATTCTGATGCGCGCGGCGCGCTCACGTGACTACGTGCGCCGATCCCCAGCTGCGCGGCAACTCACTCCCATTCGTCTCTCCTGCGGTTTCCCCACCTCGCTTTCGGGTCCCTCCCTTTCCCTGCGCTTGTGTGGGGAGCACAAGCGTGACACACAATGCATCTAGCTGCGGTGCTAGCCAGAATTAGGGAGGCAGGTGTCACGGTAGCTAGTTATAATATACACCAAAAATCTGGGTTGAATTGAATACGACTTAGATATAATAAAGATATGTTATTCCTTAGATAGGTGAACACACAAGATGATACAAATAACAGACAAGAGATAGCACTTACTTAGGGGTTGGGTAATGAAGCAATCAGGTACAGGATTGGTAATTCATTCAGCAATACAGGATACAAATGAAGACATCACGAAAAGACACTGGGTATAGGGCTTACACTCGTTTATATGGAGTTTCAGCCCCATACCCTAACATTGGGCGCCTAAAAGTCTACCAGACTTGTATCTGGTCAGGAAACCCTTTTGTCTGTAAGTGTGAATTACGGCACTTACAGACCACTCAGGCTCTGCGTTTCTCCGCCCTATTGTACACAATCAGAGTGGTCAAGTCTTTGATCTGTGGGGCTGTTGTAGACAAATGGTCACCCTCCTGAACATTAACATAAAGCAGAGCCAGTAACTTTCCCGGGCTTTCATACCAGCCTTGCAAAACAGCATATTCTTTAATTTTTCTACACATATTAAAATAATCCGTTCTGTGGGTCTGAGCGGGCTGAAATTTGCCAGGTCCTTTGCCATAGTGGCCAAATATCAGCCTTCTACGACCCCCAGAACCGGAGATACAAAAACCAAGTTAAAATCCCCTATTAACTTTAATGCAGGATTCTCCGCTATAAGCTAAAATAAATCACTGCATTTCACTCTTCCATTGAAATCAATGGGCTCTGCCACTATAGGCTTTCAATGGAGCAACTCCGCCATTGAAATCAATGGGGAAATCACAATTTTCACATTTGCCCATACTCCGTCTGGTTGATGGAAGAGGGTTGGAAATGGCCGTGCAGTCATGCCAGAGCAGTGACTACATGCGACCAAAATCCCAGTCCTCTGGTACTCACAGAACCGGAGATATAGATTTACACTTTATACACATTTGGACTTAGCCGTTTCAAAGCCACGCGGCTTTCTTCCATTAGAATCAATAGGGCCGGCGCGGCCATAGGATTCAATGGGACCTCCGCTACCATTGAAGTCAATGGGAAACACACACTTTTTAACAGTTAACCCTCTCCGTCCGGTTGGGGGGAGAGGGCTGGAAATTGCCATGTAGTTGTAACGCTTGACTGCCCACAGACCTGGCCAGTCCCCAATACTGAGGTGGGTAAGGGTATAACATGCACCCACAGCAGTGAGGGCGTGCCCGGAGTGTGGCATGATGCGTTGCCAGGCCTGGTGAGAAAGGGTTAGCCTGATACTTGCCGCGTCCGGGGTGCCAGAGGTCCAAGGGTAAAGATCCGAAAGCCGTAGGTCAGGGGCAGGAGAGAGCAGCGTAGTGAGGTCCAAACTCAAGTCCAGGGAATAGCGAGGTACACAAAGTCTTACGAGAGCCGAGATCAAATCCAAGGGTATCAAACGAGGGCAGGGACTGGAGCGAGAGCTGCAATACAAAAGAGATCCAGGCATAGACCTCCGTACAACAAGAGCCACACGAAAACTATGCAGAAGGAGAGGGCAGACAGGAACTATAAATGCCGGAGAACCAATGGGAGCAAGAGGCAGAGCGGGGGCTTGACTGAGCGGTCCCAGGGATAGGTTAGGATGCCTGGTGTGGTGTTCCCTAGTGGGAATAGCCTCCAGCTGCTGGGAGGTGGAGCCAAGGCTGCAGGAGGAGTGTAGAAGAGGACGGGTGCGCGCAAGCCCTGTAACACTCCCGCACGCGTGCACCTGCAGCAGGTGGGCGGAGGCAGCATGTGCCGCGGAGGAGCGACGTGGCGTCTGACTGGAGCGGGTAAGGAGCTGATGGGGAGGGGACCTGGGACGAGCGGCAGTACTGGGAGCCGGGGTGACGGGGACCTGCTCTTAGGCACGTGTCCCCCGATCCCTTACAGTAACCCCCCCTTGAGGATCGGACTCCGGACGATCCTCCCAAGGTTTGTGAGGAAATTTCCAACGAAATTGTTTAAGTAGAGCTGGGGCGTGAATGTTATGACAAGGTACCCAAGAACGTTCCTCCGGACCATATCCATTCCAATGAACGAGGAATTGCAGTTTGCCCCTGGAAAGTCGTGAATCGAGAATGGACTGGACTTCAAATTCTTGTTGCCCCTGTATCACGACAGGGTTGGGTCTATGAGGACGGTCCGGAAAATGTACATTCTGGAAGAAGGGTTTAAGGAGGGAAACGTGGAACACTGAGGTTATCCTCATAGTGGAAGGTAGCGAAAGCCGATACGCTACCGGTTTGATCCATTCGAGGACTTTGAAGGGACCCAAGAATCTGGACGCCAGCTTCTGAGAAGGAGTTTTAAGCTTGATATTTTTAGAGGAAAGCCAGACTCTGTCTCCAGGTTTATACTCAGGTGCCACCTGACATCGCCGATCTGCTTGGGCTTTTTGATTTTGGACAGCCCCTTGCAAGGCTTTTTGGATCCTTTTCCAGGAGACTTGTAAATTAGAAACTTGGATATCTGCTGCCGATATACCAGATGGAAAGGAAGAAAGAAGAAGACTGCTAGGGTGGAACCCATAATTAATGAAGAAAGGCGACTCTTGCGTGGATTCATTCCTCAGTAAATTAATCGCGAACTCCTCTCAGGGTAATAGATCTACCCAGTTGTCTTGAGATTCCGTCACGAAACATCTAAGATACTGCTCCAAGGTCTGGTTAATTCTCTCCATCTGGCCGTTGGTCTGTGGGTGATAACCCGAGGAGAAGAGGAGGGATATGCCAAGTCTCTGAGAGAAAGCTCGCCAAAACGTGGAAATGAATTGTGTGCCCCTGTCCGAGACAATGGTTAGTGGAACGCCGTGTTGCCTGAAAATCTCTTTAGAAAATATGTCGGCCAAGGTAGCCGAATTGATCTTTGCATCGTTTCTTATTTTCCCCAGCGTCCCCCATGATCTTCCCATCGTTCGCCATTTTCCACAGCGTCCCCCATGATCTTACCATCGTTCCCCATTTTCCATAGCGTCCCCCATGATCTTCCCATCGTTCACCATTTCCCCCAGCGTCCCCCATGATCTTCCCATCATTCCCCATTTTCCCCAGCGTCCCCCATGATCTTCCCATCATTCCCCATTTTCCCCAGCATCCACCATGATCTTCCCATCGTTCCCCATTTTCCCCAGCGTCCCCCATGATCTTCCCATCGTTCCCCATTTTCCCCAGCGTTCCCCATGATCTTCCCATTGTTCCCCATTTTCCTCAGCGTCCCCCATGATCTTCCCATCATTTCCCATTTTCCCCAGCGTCCCCATGATCTTCCCATCATTCCCCATTTTCCCCAGTGTCCCCCAAGATCTTCCCATCGTTCCCCATTTTCCCCAGCGTCCACCATGATCTTTGCATCGTTCCCTATTTTCCCCAGCGCCCCCCATGATCTTCCCATCGTTCCCCATTTTCCCCAGCGTCCCCCATGATCTTCCCATCGTTCCCCATTTCCCCCAGCGTCCACCATGATCTTCCCATCGTTCCCCATTTTCCCCAGCGTCCCCCATGATCTTCCCATCGTTCCCCATTTTCCCCAGCGTCCCCCATGATCTTCCCATCGTTCCCCATTTTCCCCAGCATCCCCCATGATCTTCCCATCGCTCCCCATTTTCCCCAGCGTCCCCCATGATCTTCGCATCGTTCCCCATTTTCCCCAGCATCCCCCTGTAGAGGGAGAGGGGGATTGGCCTGGTATTAAAGGGTTTGCACCCCATATGGCCACCCCCTGACCTCACCAGGGAGGCAAGGGGTTAACTGGACTGCGGTCTAGGAATGTGTTTTTACCTTGCTGCAATATCAAAATGTGCATTCCCCTGTAATATTGTATTGTCACCATTCCAGTGTCTGCACCAACACTCACACTGGGATGAGTTCAGGAGGAGATTGGATAATAGTTAAAAAGTGATTATAGCCCTTTGTTCCATTTTCCCGCCTTTTCAGGCTCCATTTTGCAGCTTCCCATAGGTCGCCATTGCAGCTCCATTCAATCCTATGGCGAATCCGGCGGCTTGGGCCCGTTTCCATAGAAGACCAGCAGGTGGCGCCCGAGAGAAGGCGCGGAGGTTCCCCATTGTAAGTCAATGGAGCCATTAATTTCAATGGGGATTCCTCGACGCCGACCTCCAGGATCGGGTTGACAGCCATCCAAAACCGCAGACCGCAAAAGTGGACACAGTCTCTGAAAAAGAGCTTTGATCACACTAGGTCAAGTTCAAACACAATTGGCGTGGGAAACTTAGGTTGTAGGGCACCCAGGAATAAAATTATTTTTGCCCCTAGATCCAATGAACCCTCACACTCGTCCACCATCGGGTCCGAGAATCAAGGACCCCCGTAAAGGGTCGCGCTTGCCACGAGAGTCGCACCATGGACTCCAATGGCGGAGGGAAGAGCAGCGCGTAATAACGACTAAGGGCCTCATGCAGTAAGCGGCGGAAAGGCACTTCTCGGCCGTTTCACGCCAAAAATGCCTACCCCTATTCAGTAAGGGGCGAAGACGTCGCGAGATCAAAAAATCCGCCAATGTGTTTGGCGGTTTATTTTTTTCCGCCATCGGCGAGGCGAGAGGGCACGTTTCACCTCAAATAGACATTTTTTCTGCCACGCTGTATTCTAGTAGTGGCGAGTAGCTTTATAGAAAGGCGTTTTGTTGCCGAATCCAGCAAGCCACAAAAAGTAGGCAAGTTGATGGTGAGAGGCTGCTGATGAGCGGCGGATCGGCACTTAGAAAAAAAAAACCTTGTTGATATATATTTTGTTAGCATGCTGTCAATGGAGCTAAGACATATTCGTTTGTATTATTGCTTCTGTGGTCTTTGAAATATACTGTATGATTTGTTACATGAACTAGTTCATCTTATTGACATAATATTGTCACCTGTTACATTTATGATGTTTTCAATATATCAGTTGTTACTGTTATGATTAGTTACTGAGTAAATCAATTTATTAGTAATGGTAAGTCTCTGGCTAGTCTCTTAAAGGAACACATCATATAAGATGAATCATGTTTGTCAACATAAAAAGTAATATACTTCATTAACCTGAAATCTTATACTATAATTGTGAAAGCACTGTATGCCTGTCTGGATGTCCGGTGTCCCTAGGGGAAATCTCATTGGTCCCCTGGGCCGCCCGCCCCCACACACCTCTCATTGGCCTAAGGCGGAGTCACGGGCCAACACACACACACACACACACACACACACACACACACACACACACACACACACACACACACACACACACACACACACACACACACACTAGCGCACGATTATGTAGGGGGGGCGCGAGCAGCTTGCATGGAAACCTGGGGGCGGCCAGAGCTGTGCACGGGGTGTGTGTGTGTGTGGGGTGGGGGGATTGAGTGTGTGTGTGGGGGGGGTGGGGGGGATTGAGTGTGTGTGGGGGGTGGGGGGATTGAGTGTGTGTGTGGGGGGGGGGAAGTGTGTGTGTGTGTGGGGGGGGGGGATTGTGTGTGTGTGTGTGTGGGGTGGATTGAGTGTGGGGATTGTGTGATTGTGTGTGTGGGGGAGATTGTGCGTGTGGGGGGGATTGTGTGTGTGTGGGGGGGATTGAGTCCCCCCCCTACCTGCCTTTTGCCCCCCCCTCCCTGCCCTTTGCCCCCCCCTGCCCTTTGCCCCCCCTGCCCTTTGCCCTCCCTCCCTGCCCTTTGCCCCCCCTCCCTGCCCTTTGCCCCCCCCTCCCTGCCCTTTGCCCCCCCCCTTCCACTCCATGCCCGGGCAACGCCGGGTATATCAGCTAGTACCTTATAATAATAACAAGGCTCGTGTTCAAAATGTTGACATTTATTTCATAATATTTATAATATTAAAAGCATGTTGCAAGTCACACATTATGCATATTGGTAATATGTAAATGTTTTTTAGGCACGCCCTCTCTCTAGTACAGAACCAATTGTATAACCAATTGTGTACACACTCATTAACATTCCAGGAATACATTGGACACAATGCAGTGCAACACTTACATGTTACTACTGTTCTTCAGACAACAATGACATCACAAATGATATATGGATATAGTAAATAATCAATTAACAATATACATATTGTTTGTATTCACGGATATTGTTTCCAGCACAAAAATGTGTGTGAAATGACACAAATATTCTTACTAAACACCTTCATCCGGCAATATGTTTTAATATATTTCTCTACATTCATGTAATCAAATCTTCTTGTACATACAAATTGGATGCATTTTTAATGTGTTGTTAACTTGTTATAACCAATGTTGTATAGTCATTTACAAACATGTATCATTATTAGCTAACGATGTTTTCATGTGCAAATTAACAGTTACTCATTGTTCGTAAACAGTAATATGACATGAAAATGCAATTATATTTAGACAACAGGTTAATTTAATGCAGTCACGTGACCTAATCACATATGTATTTAAAGGAGGAACAATCAACCCTCCTTGTGACGTGGACATAGATATGCAAAGGAGACGTTTGCTGATGAGAAGGCGGAGGCTTCTTTTGCAGGAGGGACAAAATAGACAGGATGTGAGAGGGAGAGGAGAGGGACACGAGAGAGATAGGAGGAGAAGAGTGAGGAGAAACGTGTTGGTAGCCCGTCCACATGTGTACCGTGAAAGAACACTTTTAGATGGGCTGAGTGAGGAGGAGATTATAAATCGGTATAGATTGAGTTCAGCAGCAATCTTAGCTCTTTACGAAGAAATAAGAGCAGATTGGGATAGTGTAACAGCCAGAGGTCATGCAGTCCCTGGTCTTGTTAAAATGCTGTGCTCATTACATTTTTTGGCTTCTGTGTCTTTTCAAAACTGTGGGCATAGTGGGCGGGGTCTCGCAGTCATCATTCTCGCGGGCCTTTAGCCAGTTTCAATGTGCACTGACTAGATGCGCCAGGAATTATATTCATTTTCCTAGAGAGCAGACAGAGTGGCTGGAAGTCAGAAATGGCTTTTATAACATAGCCGGGATGCCATGTGTGATGGGTGCAATTGATTGCACCCATGTTGCCTTGATCCCGCCTAGTCTGAGTGAGCATGCATACCGTAATAGAAAATACTACCATTCCCTGAATGTGCAGGTGGTATGCGATGCCACGATGAAGATTATGAATGTGGTAGCCAGATTCTGTGGTTGCAGCCATGATTCATCTATCCTGAGAAACTCATCGGTTTTCCATGCCTTTGAAAATGGGATTTTGGGCATGGTTGGCTGGTGGGTGAGTACATATTAAGAAGTGTTAACATACATATGTCATCATGTCTAATTTGGTCACATTTTACATTTTGTTTTTGAAATTAACTTTGTATCATATTGCCAAATAATCTGAAACATACTTATTGTGCATTTGTCATATTCTATGTAGCATAATAGTGTATTGGATACATATTTGCTAATATGTCCCCACACCCACACACACACACACACACACACACACAATAACACAATAACACAAGTGCCCATCAATCAAGTGTTACTTGAGATATATGATTTCACATATTTTAATACAACATCGATATCGTCACCTAATGCAATTTTTTAATATCCAAAATATGATGGTGTAAGTGATCATTATTGAAATATGTTTTTCTTGTTTTCACATGATATATGTGCATGTTTACTTATCATCTCAGACATGGTACATGAAATATCATGTCATAAATATTTTGGCTTCAACATTACTCACAATTGTGAATGAAACATATAAGTAACAACATGACTACAATGTATAGTGTATAAATTAATTTTCACGCTCTATTATAGGTGACTCAGGTTACGGGATCCGATTGTGGCTTTTGACACCATTGGCTAATCCGCAATCACCTGCAGAGGAGCGATATAATGTTGCACACATATCCGGTCAGTTATCGAGCATATATTTGGACTGTTTAAAAGTCGGTTCAGGTGTTTAGATAAAACTGGCGGTGCATTACAGTATAAGCCTGAGAAGGTATCTGACAGTCATTTGTTGTTGCATTCTGCACAATATTGCATTGCGTCATAATCTTGAAGGCGACATACGGGAGGGGCTTGAGGAAGACCCTCCCGTATATGCTGCAGGTGACAATGAGCAGACAGCCAGTGGTGTTGATACACGTCAGAATGTGATCGACACCTATTTTTCAAGTAACCAACAAGGTAGATATGAATATTAATAAATACAGTCATGAAAGTGTAGTTGAATGACATTTGTAACCTTCTTATCATCATAGGATAGTGTTGGATCTCCTCCTCACATTTAACATCTGTGTTCTTTGTCCAAGCACATCTGGATATGGTATGTATTTGTTTTGTAAAAAATTGTTTACAAAGATTTAACATTTTTGTATATCATGTATGCATGAATGAACAATGTCGTCCAACTACAAATTATATTTCATGTTTGCTGTCCTATATGATTGTTATCAATCTTTATTAGTGTAGCTGTCTAAAATATTGCACATTATTGATAACAAATGCGAGACTTGCACAAGAACTGAGCTCATGGTTCAGGGATGTCTATATGAAACAATCCATGGATACAGCAACAACAGATGATCCATGACTTCTTTGATTTAGCACAAGTAAACATGATTGAAGATACAGTTGTGTATGTTTTAAAAACAATTTAAATAGAAATCTGTGTAGCCTTTGATAATCTCTGTTGCTGCTGTATCTGAGTTAAAGAAATTGCATATTTTATCAACATTCACTAGTGTTCAAAGTAAGTATGTGAATTCATCAGACTCATTTACATAGCTTTAAAATATTCAATGTTCATATTTTGGGCCATAATGTAGCATGTTTTGATTCCTTGTAGTGACATGATGCAACTATAGCATATTCCCTTGTAAATGCTGCAGACATCTTACAGTATTTACTAGTCAATAATCGCATGTATGTTTTTGAACATGTTGAAATTGCGTGCATGTTCATGTGAGCCATGTGAATTGTTAATAAATTATGAACAACATAGAGAAAAAGGTGCATCCACAGTCACATGTTTTGACACAGTATATTGTTGTTATATGTATATTATAACATAGATGTGTTTGAACTTTTCATGACTGTATTGCTGTTTGGTCCATTTTTGATGTGTTGGGCACTGTTTGCCATTGTTCATTCATACCTTGCATTACATCAACCTATGAACATGTTCCTCTCTGCACTCATGTGCGAAAGCAACAATGAGTGTGTATGTGTGACAACACTTGTCACATGTGAAGAAGAATACCAATTGCATGTCAAGATTTTTATTGTGTAGCTACACCTATTGCTCATATATAATATTGTGTTACATGAAATATTATTACAATAATTCATGAGCATGTACCAAAATGTAATGTTACTTGTACATATGTTGTATGATTGACATTTTGAACATTACTATATAATGATTGAGATGAAATTATTCACAATGAATCATGTTTGAACATCATAATCTAATGCAAATTTAAAATAATTTTTATATTTTGTGCACACTGAAACATCATTACATGATGTTTCATAATATATCTGATTTAGCGAATAATTCCTTAATTGGACAGTATACACATTTCAGTTGTGTGTATTTATGTATGTATGTATGTTTGCAATTAAGCAAACATCTATGGTAATAATTTTAATATTGATATACATATACATATATGTTTGCCAAGCAGGCTATGTATGCTGTGAACATATGTTTATAATACTATAATACAACATTTGTGGTCTGGGAATATTGCAATTTGCAGTTTCTACTTATGACCATATATGTGTTGCAATGTTGAATTTCAATTGCACACACCTGTCTTTATTGCTCTACATTTGTCACGCACACCACCACTCTTATTTAACATCAAGATAGATCAATGATGTTGTGGCTGTAGGATGAGTACATAGCTTGTAATGTGTGTTAATGTATGTATGTTTTTAGCGTTATGTGTCACAATGTGTCAGTGTGTGTTAATTTACATGTTAATTTTCATGTTCATGTGCAAGATTACAACCGTGTGTTATCATGGTGATTGTTAGTTGTCAACAACAGTGTAAGTAATTTCAATGAACATACAAAAATAATGAGAGGAGTGAATTTCTATGTTATTTTGATATATCTGTAGATGAATTACATAGTATGAACGTGTATGTTAACAAGCATGAAAATTTATACTGAGTATATGTATTTTAAAAAGAAGTATACATAATGTGTGATGTTTAACATCACCTGTCAATTTATAATGTTTTTTTAATTTGCTTTTATATGTTGTGCAATTTGTGATAATAGTTATATGAACATTAATGCTTAAAAGAACATCTAAATGTTCACTATATGATTTCGCATGCATTTCACAAACTGTGTAAATACATGCTGTGAAAAATATAATCAAGTCACTTTTCTTATAGAAAATGCTATATGTCAAACATATGGGAAACATATATAATGAAATCTAATTTATAAATGTCAAAAACATCATTGCAATTATTATGAAAGTGTTACATATATTGATATAGCTATTAACAAATGGGTGAAGATTGTGACGCATCACAAGATCACTCACAGAATGTACATTTGTGGTGCACACAGTAGAAATTTGCCTAATGTTATGAATAACTACATTTAACATCAGTAATATGTAACTGATGAAGTTACATTAACTACAAGCAGAAATAAGCGTCACTGAGGAAATCAGCATTAAAGTGTTTGCAACCATAGTAACATTCATTCAAACTCGGACACACGTGTCAAATCAGCAAACTCTCTTTGTGTAGCCAGGTACATTCATTGATTGTGACTCCATCTCAGAGTGATATTTCTGAAATACAAAGGACATAGTTTTCAAACTTTGCATCGCAATGATGTTATCATTAATCTTTTTTGTTATGCTGTTAATGAGTGTACATGTTAACGCATAAGGTACACTTATGCTTCCATTATAAGTAGTGTTATGCTGCGGTCACAGTGACTGGCAGAGCGCGCACCTCTGTGTGCATTGTGCACGGAAATACCTGCCCCCCAGTCACTCATGGCCGATTACATGCGTCGGCGCACATTCAACAGGCGCGCTGTACTGCAAGATTCCACACACTGGTAAAATTTATGCTGCGGTCCCAGTAAATGTCTGTGCGCACGGCATGGCCTGCGCTGTGCGTGTAAGCAACGCCCCTCAATGGGGCTGGGCCCCGTACGCCCCAAAACGCTGAAGGTGCAGCTGCGCCGTGCTGCAGGGTTTTTTCAAACTCTATCAAATTGAGTTCAAACCCTGCGACGGAGGGTGGCCACGCCCCCACCGGCATTTCACCCAATGAGGGCAAAGCAGCCGCGTGACGTGATGGCGACGCCCCCACAAATCACCGATCACGCCCCCTCCCGTCACAAGATCCCTCTCTCCCTCACAGACCGCAGATCGCGGTTAGCGCTGTGCACGAGCCGCCCCCCCCGCCGGGCGCACGTGTCACAGACATTACTGGGACCGCTGCCTTATTATGTGTGGAACTTGCGACGTAGCCGTGGCCATGCCCCGACCGGCGGTTCAGCCAATGAGGGCGAACCAGGCGCGTGAGGTCATGGATACGCCCCTGCTAACACCCAAACACGCCCCCTCCCATTGCAAGCTCTCCCTCTCTCCTGTGACCGCAGATGGTGGTTAGCGCTGTGCACGCGCAGCCCACCACGCCGGACGTGCGTGTCACACTGATGACTGGTACCGCAGGCTAACTTCTAAGTACAAGCAATGAACAATAATAGTATTGTGAGTATTTCTTTGTATGCGTACATAATACGTGTACACACGCAACAGATATTGCGCGCGCACATCATATTGTGGACTCCATGTAGCTCGTCATAGATATGAGCCCGCATTGTCACCTGATCACGTAGCCACGTCACAGATGCACGCGACTTTCACATTAGCAAATGTGTAATTGTAAACAATTGATTGGACATGATCGTGTGTGGATATACATGTGTGATGTTTGCAACAATGGATAACTGTTATCTAACTGAACTTTACATGTGTGTCATTTAAAGTTAATGTTTTGTTTTGGCATCTGTCCAAATGTATATGTTACAATGTGTGAGTTGACAAGAAATGTTTGGCTTTAGCGCCTGCGTCTGTGATGCTGCACATGATGCAGTGTTATTGTTAAGTAGAATTAGTTTTCTCATAGTGTAAGGATAACAATGTTTACCTTTGTAGTTAAAAACGAGCTTGCTGGAATATGCAGCTGCTGCCGCCGCTGTGTCCACCGCCGCTGCCGCTGCTATGCAGAGACGGATTACCAATCGTTGAATCAATCCTGGGATGCTGAGGCACATACATCTCGGTGACACCGTCATATGATTGTTCCGCGTTTGGTAGCCAGGACACGGCCTGAGGCAGGTACACAGGTTCTCTGTTTTCCCATACACACAGGTTTTGAGCATGTACATTATGCAACATACACTGGCGACACACTTTATTCGAGCTCGGCTAGTCCCACGAATTCGGGTATACCCGGGTGTATTGAGGTTTGTGACTGTTTTCTGCCCGAGTGCATTGAGGTATTTTCCAAGCAGGGATTGAAGCATTTTATTCCCGCTGGCTGCAATACTGCACAGTATATATATATATACTGCATTACAATTCATGAATTTATGCCATCTGGTAGACACGCGAAGCATTGCAGCCTATTAAATCCTAATCATTATCATTTAACAGATCAGCCGCCCGTCAGCCAGGCATGAACCCAGGCTGGGAAGGCAAACGCAACGGGGCTTGTCAGAGGTGAGGAGCGGCGCATTCCAGGTATCTGCCAGGTACATACTGGGTATTTGCTCGAATAAAGTGTGTCGGTGCAGTACCATTGTAGTTACCTCCACATTGCATGTGACATTGTGGTATGCACTGTTGTTGGTTTGGGTATGAGACAGCACTCTGTGAGCATTGGTTGTAATGGGGATTACGTAAGAAGAAGCTGTTTAGCAGAAGATATGTTCCATGTTCTAAAGTAAGAAAAAAGTAACCTCTAGAGAGGAAAGTGGAGCACTGCCCAGGGGCAAACAGCAGGAACCAGCACACTATAGGTTAAAAAGCTCCTTTAATGGTCAACAAGTGGAGACACCATAAAAAAGACCAACCACCCACTCTGACGCGTTTCGGGCAAAGCCCTTTGTCAAAGAGTATACTATATATATATTACTATACTATACTCTTTGACAAAGGGCTTTGCCCGAAACGCGTCAGAGTGGGTGGTTGGTCTTTTTTATGGTGTCTCCCCTTGTTGACCATTAAAGGAGCTTTTTAACCTATGGTGTGCTGGTTCCTGCTGTTTGCCCCTGGGCAGTGCTCCACTTTCCTCTCTAGAGGTTACTTTCTTCTGATCTTCAATCAAGATGGATGCACGCCTAAATGGATTTTCTGTTCTCTTCAACTTTACATCTACAGTGAGTGGACTTTGATATTATTCTGATTGTGTCATCTATACTGTTCTGTGACTTTATCTGAGTGTGGTTGGTGAAAAAGGGACATTCAGCCTTTGGTGTGGTGTCCCCCCATTACCCTATAAATCCCACTCTAAGATTTAAGCCAATATTGGCAGTCACGTGCTTATGAACTTTCAATTGGGATGACAATTGCTGTCAAGTCTTCTGAAGCAGTTCTATATCAAATTTTAAAATTATGAAGTCCATGGTCTATGGGACATGAGATATGTTATACCTGTGGATTTTTTCTGCTGCACCAACATTGGACTTAATGTCCTGTTTTCTTGTCTTATGTTCTAAAGTAATCTTCATAGAATAGCTAACTTTCCAGCAACAGTACATTTCACCAGGCCGGGGGTAGACTCATTCAAAACATTGATTCTTTGTTAAGTTGTAACAGACTGATACTTTCCATTTATTACGATTAGTTGCTTCTTTGTAGTAATTATCTTTTTCTTCTAGAAAAGCATAAATTTCACGTACAGTAGCTTTCTTATCTTGTTGTGATTCAATTGCTTCAAAAATAAAAAAATTTAATGGTCGTCTCACACTTGAAGCCATGTCTATTCCCTTGTAAATTGCAGCTAATAATGATAAATTCAAAGCTTCTCTTGCAAATACATAATTGGATACTTTTTATCAATGTGACCTGATTCTCAAGGTTAAAATACAAAAGCCACTTTTTGCAGCTTACAAACTCTCACAAGCAGGTGTTTATAAATAAAAGCATGATTAAATAGTTCCCTAACACATTTTTCTTTACTTCTTAATGATTAGTAATGCTATGTTTACACAATTCTTCTTCTTCAAAAGTGTGTTTACTTTTGTATTTATAAATAAATGAGTGGGAACTTAGATCATTGTGTAATTGTAACCATTATAACACACATATGCTAGAAAAGATACATACGGAATTGTTTTTAACACATATAGTAAGGCCAAAATATAGATATAGATACACACACACACACATATACTGCACCGACACACTTTATTCGAGCAAATACCCAGTATGTACCTGGCAGATACCTGGAATGCGCCGCTCCTCACCTCTGACAAGCCCCGTTGCATTTGCCTTCCCAGCCTGGGTTCATGCCTGGCTGATGGGCGGCTGATCTGTTAAATGATAATGATTAGGATTTAATAGGCTGCAATGCTTCGCGTGTCTACCAGATGGCATAAATTCATGAATTGTAATGCAGTATATATATATATACTGTGCAGTATTGCAGCCAGCGGGAATAAAATGCTTCAATCCCTGCCTGAAAATAACCCAATGCACTCGGGCAGAAAACAGTCACAAACCTCAATACACCCGGGTATACACGAATTCGTGGGACTAGCCGAGCTCGAATAAAGTGTGTCGCCAGTGTATATATGTGTGTATATATGTGTATATACAGTGTTCGACAAATCACCCAAAAATCTACTCGCCCAACCAAAAAATATACTCGCCACCTAGTCCCGTCCCCAACTCCGCCCCTAGTCCCGCCCTGCCCCTAGTCCAGCCCCCGCCCCTAGTCCCGCCCCCAACTTTAAAATAAAAT
>NW_027455309.1:0-39633 GCF_040206685.1 Ascaphus truei
CCCCCTCTCCCCTCCCCCCCCCTCCTCCCTTCCCCCCCCCTCTCCCCCTTCCCCCCCCTCCCCTCCCCTTCCCCCCTCCCTCACCCCTCCCTCCCCCCCCTCCCTCCCCCCCCCTCCCCTCCCCCCCTTCCCCCCCCCCCTCTCCCCTCCCCCCCCCTCCTCCCCCCCTCCCCTTCCCCCCCCCCCCCCCTCCTCCCCCCTCCCCCCCCCCTTCCCCTCCCCCCTCCTCTCCCCCCTCCCCTTCCCCCCCCCCCTCCCCATCTCCCCCCCCCCTCTCCCCTTCCCCCCCTCCCCACCCTCCTCCCCTCCCCCCACCCCCTCCCCTTCCCCCCCCCTCCCCTTCCCCCCTCCCCCCCCCCTCCCCTCCCCCCCCCCCCTCCCCTTCCCCCACCCCCTCCCCTCCCTTCCCCCCCCCTCCCCTTCCCCCCCCCCTCCCCCATCCCCCCCCCACTCCCCTCCCCCCCCTCTCCCCTCCCCCCCCTCTCCCCTTCCCCCCCCCACTCCCCTCCCCCCCCTCTCCCCTCCCCCCCCCTCTCCCCTTCCCCCTCCCCCCCCCCTTCCCTCCCCCCCCCCCCCCCCCCCTTCCCCCCCCCTCCCACTTCCCCCCCCCTCACCCTTCCCACCCCCCCCACCCCCTCCCCCACCCCCCCCCCCTCCCCTCCCCCCCTCCCCCCCCCTTCCCCCCCCCCTCCCCCCTTCCCCCCCCCTCCCCTTCACCCCCCTCCTCCCTTCCCCCCCCCCCCTCCCCCCCCCCTCCTCTCCCCTTCCCCCCCCCTCCCCTTCCCCCCCTCTCCCCTTCCCCCCCCCCTCTCCCCCTTCCCCCCCCCTCTCTCCCCTCCTCCCTCCCCCCTCTCCCCTTCCCCCCCCCCCTCCCCCCCTCCCCTTCCCCCCCCCTCCCCTTCCCCCCCCCCTCCCCTCCCCCCTCCCCTTCCCCCCCCCCCCCTCCCCTTCCCCCTCCCCTTCCCCCCCCTCCCCTTCCCCCCCCTCTCCCCTCCCCCCCTCCCCTTCCCCCCCCCTCTCCCCCTCCCCCCCCCCCCCCTCCCCTTCCCCCCCCCTCCCCCCCCCTCTCCCCTCCCCCCCCCCCCTCCCCTTCCCCCCCCCCTCCCTTCCCCCCCCCTCTCCCCTCCCCTCCCCTTCCCCCCCCCTCTCCCCTCCCCCCCCCCTCTCCCCTCCCCCCCCCCTCTCCCCTCCCCCCTTCCCCCCCCCCCCTCCCCCCCCTCCCCCTTCCCCCTCCCCCCTCCCCTTCCCCCCCCTCTCCCCCCTCCCCTCTCCCCTTCCCCCCCCCCTCCCCCCCCTTCCCTTCCCCCCCCCCCCTCCCCCCCCCTTCCCCCCCCCCCTCCCCTTCCCCCCCCCCCCTCCCCTTCCCCCCCCCCTCCCCTTCCCCCCCCCCCTCCCCTTCCCCCCCCCCTCCCCCTTCCCCCCCCCCCTCCCCTTCCCCCCCCCCCTCCCCCCCCTCCCCTTCCCCCACCCCTCCCCTTCCCCCCCCCCCCCTCCCCTCCCCCCCTCCCCTTCCCCCCCCCTCTCCCCTTCCCCCCCCCCTCCCCTTCCCCCCCCCCCTCCTCTCCCCTTCCCCCCCCCTCCTCTCCCTTCCCCCCCCTCCCCTTCCCCCCCCCCTCCTCTCCCCTTCCCCCCCCCCTCCTCTTCCCCCCCCCCTCCTCTCCCCTTCCCCCCCCCCTCCTCTCCCCTTCCCCCCCCCTCCTCTCCCCTTCCCCCCCCCTCCTCTCCCCTTCCCCCCCCCCTCCTCTCCCCTCCCCCCCCCTCCTCTCCCCTTCCCCCCCCTCCTCTCCCCTTCCCCCCCCTCTCCCCTCCCCCTCCCTCCCCTCCCCCTCCTCTTCCCCTCTCCCTCCCCCCTCTTCCCCTCTCCCTCCCCCCACCCTACCCCTACCACCAACCCCCGCCCCCCCGCCTTCACCAACTAACTACCCTCTCACTCTGCTAAAACTGTTCCCACCAACACACAGGTGAGAGAGACACTGCTCGGACTAAAAGCAGGAGGCAACGTGGGTATTGAATGCTATGCTTATGATATGTCAGAACTGTTCTCCCCCCCCTTCTGCCCCTTATCTCCCCCCCCCAACCCCCTCCCCCCTCCCGTATCACCCCCCTTTTCCTCCCACACCTTCCCCCAACTCCTCCCCTCCACCCCCCCACCCTCCTCTCTTTCCCCTCTTCTCACACCAAGGACCACTCCACGGAGGGGACGCACCCGAACCTCAGCGCCCCGGGAGGGCCCAAGAGACCTCAGGCTCATTCAACACTTATAGACACCTACCCGAGCGGTCAAGGTACACTATATGAGCGCCTGTAAACACAGTACAGAAGCTAGGTACACATTAATCGGACTCTTCCCAGAAGCGGTCCCCTACCCAGCCTAACCCTGAACCCCCCACCCACTCACCTCCCCCCCACCTCCCACCCTTAGAACTGAGCAGCCCAGCGCCTGCCCTCTCCCCTTCCCACTCCCCACATTGCCCATACAGGAGAGAAACCCAATCTTCTAGGACACCCACGGTCTGCATGTTCTGGCTGTAACTTCCAATAGCTAAGGGTCTCTACTCGGCCCACCCTTACTGGAGACAGTCGTCGGACCCGCCCCCCTAGGGTCTTAAACCACCCCAACCGGTCTTTAAATCAGATCGGTTTCAAACTTTTCAGACCCCAATAGGGTCTACCTTCCCTCTTTTCTACCTCCGCTGATCCTATCCCAGCGGTTCCCCTCCCACCCTACCCCCCGTCCCACTTGGCTGACCAGCTACCATCTTAACTTAAAGTTTACAAATAGTCAACGTCCATTCCAAGCAGAATGTCACGCCAACAAGCTCTAAAGTTTATTTCCCTAAATGTCAAGGGCCTCCACAACACCAGAAAAAGACGCCTGGCCCTACAGGAACTTAAGAGGTTGGGAGGCGATGTTGTTTTCCTTCAGGAGACACACTTCACATCTCGGGAGCCGCCTAAAACATTCCAGCATGTGTATCCGATGAGCTACTTCGCCTTATATAGTAGTAAACGCAGAGGGGTCGCCATTCTGATTCGTCAGGGCACCCCATTTAATCTTGCTAAAATCCAGGCAGATCCAGAGGGAAGATTTATTGTGGTCTACGGTTCGCTCTCAGGCTCGGCAATCGCCCTTATTAACCTATATGCCCCAAACGGGAACCAGACAGATTTCTTAAAAACAGTTCTGGCAGAAATTGACCCCCAATACCTATCATCGCTACTTATTGCAGGCGATCTAAATATGGCTCTCAACCCTAAAGAAGATAAATCGAGCCTCCCAGGGCGACAACAATCCACCCAGTCACAAAGACTGGGGAAAAAATTCAAGGACATAATGGGGGACTTTTCACTTTTAGACATCTGGAGAACACAACACCAGGGACAAAGGGATTATACCTTTTACTCGGCCCCTCACCAGAAATATTCCCGTATAGACTACTTTCTTGCTACCAAGAACATCCTAGAAGCCGCCCTAGATACTGACAGCGGCCCAATCACGAGGTCAGATCATGCTCCCATCACCCTGACCCTATCCATTCCATTCGTGAAAACAACCTCGTATTCCTGGAGACTGAACGACTCCCTACTGAATCACTCGGAGACAGTACGGGAGATCAAAAAATCCCTTAAGGAATATTTCCGGACAAATATAGGTACTGTTACCTCTCCAGCGAGCCTGTGGGAAGCCCATAAGGCGACAATTAGAGGACATTTCATCTCGATTGCCTCCCATAGGAAAAAAACTAAACTTAAACAAACCAAAGAGCTAACAGACAAAATAATAAGATTAGAACAACAGCATAAAAATAACCCTTCCCGGAAAATTTATAAACAGTTGACTTCTACCAGAAGCGACTTAAGAATAATTCAAATGGACAATGTCGAAAAAGCTCTTAAATGGACGGGTCAGAGGTATTACGATAAAGGGAACAAGGCCGACAGACTTCTTGCTAGCAAGTTACGAGGCATACACAAAAGATCGCAAATAACGGCGATTCGGAATAGTGCTGGTGAGCTCCTATACAATGAAAAAAAAATTGTAGAGGAATTCACTAAATTTTACTCTAAATTATATAACCTACGGGCTCACTCTGCTAGCCCAGACCCGAAGGAGCTATCGGCTACCATTGATTATCTAGCTGACTGCGACCTCCCCTCATTAACAGAGGAGGAACTCCTTCTCCTGAACGCCAAAATAACGGCGGAAGAACTAGAATGGGCCGTTAAGGCCTCCAAAATTTCTAAAGCACCGGGCCCTGATGGTTTCACAAATGCCTACTATAAGAAGTTTCTCCCCATTCTGTCCACCCACCTTTTACAATTGTTCAACTCATTCTTAGAAGGATGTCCTATCCCATCTTCAATGTCGTCCGCCAATTTGGCCATAATCCTTAAAGAAGGGAAGGACCCCACACAATGCGGTAGCTATAGACCAATCTCACTGTTGAACAATGATCTAAAACTATACAGTAAAATATTGGCGAACAGACTTAATCCAATTCTCCCGAGACTAGTACACATGGACCAGGTCGGGTTTGTCCTGGGCCGTCAGGCCTCAGACAATACCCGTAAAATCATTAACCTTGTTGACCAAGCCCACCTTACAGACTCACAAGCTATGTTACTAAGCTTAGACGCAGAGAAGGCATTTGACAGAATTGACTGGCTGTTCCTAGACCAAACATTAAAAAAATTCGGATTCAGGGACTCCTTTCTTACGGGTGTCCAGGCGCTCTACCAAACTCCATCCGCCTCAGTTAGACTATCGGGTGGAGGAGCGGAACAAATCCACATTCGAAATGGTATCCGACAGGGTTGCCCCCTCTCCCCTCTCACGATTGAACCACTGGCGGCCAAAATAAGACAAAACCCAAACATCCAGGGTATACCTATGGCCACTGAACAATACAAAATTTCCCTATTCGCTGACGATATTATCCTGACCTTGACCAGACCCCTAACTTCCCTCCCCAACCTCCAGATGGAACTGACGGAGTTTGGAAAGGTATCAGGATATAAAATAAATAGCGACAAATCTGAGGCCCTAAATATTAGTCTTCCCGACCCCACAATCAAACTCCTCAAGCTGAATTTCAACTACCGATGGTGCCCCTCATGCATTAAGTATCAGGGAATTAATGTATCTAGGCACTATCGGGACCTATATAGGGATAACTACCCGAAACTATGGGATCAGATCAAAAGGGACTAGATCGGTGGGAAGGTTATCAGATCTCATGGATTGGGAGGATGATCTCTACCAAAATGAATATACTCCCAAGAATGTTGTACCTATTCCAGACGCTCCCAATCCAGGTCCCGGCCGCCGATCTAAAATATATACAGAATAGACTACTCCACTTCATTTGGCAGGGTAAGAGACCCAGGGTAGCCAGATCAGTCCTGATGACCACGAGATCCAGAGGAGGGATGGGGGTGCCTGACCTATATAAATATTATCTAGCCGCTCAGCTCAGGCAGGTAGTAATGTGGAACTCAGACCCGACCCGATGTTGCTGGGTGGGAATGGAAACTCGGTGTGCCAAACTGCCTTCTCTGCAAGCCTGCCTCTGGAGCCTGAACAGAGGTGATGGCCACTTACACAATCTTAAGCTACAGGCCTCACGATTCACGTGGGACACCTGGTCCAGTTGCAAACTTAAATTTAACCTCACATCCATTAACTCACAACTCACCCCCTTCGTTAATAACCCTAAATTCCCTCCAGGATGCGGATCTAAGCTGTTCGCCCACTTTCACACACGGGGTATAGAGGCGATTGCCGACGTACTGAGCCTAGGGAAGCTCCTGAGCTACCAAGAACTGAGGAACAAATTTAAAATTACAAAATTGGACACCTTTAAATATCTACAAATTAGAAACTTTGTCAGAACTACGTGCCCTCATCCAGAATACCCCACTCTCACGACGTTTGAACTCTTGTGTGAGGACAAGTCTTACCAGAAGGGACTCATCTCAGACATATACAATATCCTAATGCGCTCAACGTCCCCTACACAGCACGACTACATGCTGCGATGGTCAGCTGACCTAAACGTTGATATAGAAAGAGAGACTTGGGAGGAAATCTGGCAGGCAGCCTCAGAAACTTCCCTTTGCACCACAATTAAGGAAAACATCTATAAGATCATGTTTGGCTGGTATCTTACCCCAGCACGATTAAACCAGATCTACCCTCTGGCATCAGACCAATGTTGGAGAGGCTGTGGTAATAGAGGGGACATGGCCCACATCTGGTGGACCTGTCCAGAAATTGTGAAATACTGGGCCAAGGTCCAAATTCTTATAAAAGAGGTCACAGGCCTAGAAATTCCTATTGAACCACTGACCTTCCTGTTGGCAGCACCCATGCCGAAGAT
Source organism: Ascaphus truei (assembly GCF_040206685.1). Classification (NCBI taxonomy): domain Eukaryota; kingdom Metazoa; phylum Chordata; class Amphibia; order Anura; family Ascaphidae; genus Ascaphus; species Ascaphus truei. Next base: position 6,381 of record NW_027455309.1, read on the forward strand.
AGTTCGGCCCACCAGGAAATTAATATCCTTCATTCTCACTGCGGCGAGATGCTGTATTGCGGCCTCCTGGAGGAAAACAGCTACGCCAGCGCTCAATACAATAAAGAAAAGGATTGGGGAAGTAATGACTATGGAAAGGCTCACAGCCAACATCAGACAAAAAACCCCGGCCTTTGAGGATATCTGGGAACCCTGGTTCGACTTTACCAGAGCGCCCCGATCAACCCAGGGAGGTGGGAGACTAACTCCCCCCCCATAAGAAAAAATCAGTACGAACCTCACCAGCCACACCCTATCAGCCCTGTAGGATGACAATACCCTCCCCCCCCATCCCCCTCCCCCCCCCTCTTACTCCCACCCCCTCAACCACCCTCCCTCCTTACCTTCTCTCTATGAAGGCTCCCCCCCCTTTTTTTCATGGACAACTTAGGTTGCCCTTCTTTCCCCCCCTTTAAAAAAAATATATGTTTTGGAAAATGTTAGGCAACAAAATTTGTCAGAAATGTTGTATTCTCTAAAAATGCCTAATAAAAACATTGAAAAAAAAAAATTCTTCTGGAAATTACTAGCTAACAGGGTGGGCATTGTCCTTCCGGGGCTGATTCATCCGGATCAAGTAGGCTTTATTGGGGGCAGGCAGGCGGCAGACAATACTAGGCAGATTGTAGATTTGATTGATCTGGCAAAAAAGAAAAATATTCCGTCTATGTTATTGAGTCTGGACGTCGAAAAAGCCTTTGATAGGATTGATTGGCCCTTCCTCAGGGAGACGCTGGGAGCGTTTGGGTTCGAGGGGCACCTCCTAGAGGCAATACTAGCCCTTCACAATGGTCCCACTGCACGGGTGCGACACCAAGGGTTCCCCTCGAAGGTATTTAACATCCGCAGCGGGACAAGACAAGGATGCCCACTTTCACCGTTGCTATTTGCTCTCTGCATAGAACCGCTAGCGGCTCATATCAGAGCAAGCCCAGATATAACAGGGATAGATTTAGGGGAGCAGAAACATAAAGTAGCGTTATACGCAGACGATGTAATCTTGACATTGTCAAATCCCCTCACCTCCTTGCGCAACGTCTTTGCGATCTTGGGAACTTTCAGCTTGGTGTCGGGGTTTAAAATTAACCAGGCCAAGTCGGAAGCGCTTAACATCAATTTACCCAAGCCGGTCGAAAAATTGATAGAGCTCAATTTCAATTTTAAATGGCAACCCTCCGCTATCAAATATTTAGGGGTATATATCACAAGGGACTACAACACACTATACAAAGCAAATTTCCCCAGAATGATGAAGAAACTGAAGGAGGATCTCAGGGTTTGGGCGGGCTATGGCATATCATGGTTTGGGCGGATCAACAGCGTTAAAATGAACCTGTTGCCTAAATTGTTCTATCTGTTTCAAGCCCTCCCAATAACTCTTGTTCGGGCTGAGGTCCTCACGCTACAGACTCACATTATTCAATTTATTTGGAATAAAAAAAGCCCACGAATTGCGAAAAACATACTGACAAGGCCAGTAACAAGACGAGGGTTATCGGTACCTTGCTTGATGGCATATTACAAGGCGGCACAATTATGCCAAATTATCCAGTGGTACTCGAATCCGGCAAAAAGAAGATGGGTGGCCCTAGAAACAGAATGTTGCGCACCAGTAAAACTACATGATCTGATCTGGCTTCCAAAACAGTGTAAGAAATCATTAGGGTCGCCACTCTGTGCAATTGCGAACTCGCTAGCGGTCTGGGAGTCATCTAAATTTAAAGCTAAATTGACCACACGACAGTCTTTGATGACCCCCCTGGTGGGAAATCCGGATTTTGCTCCAGGGCTGTTAGGTGACAAATTTGTAAAATGGACGCAGGCGGGATATTTACGATTAAAGGACCTGGAAGGAAGGAAATATATCAAGACGTTCGATATGATTAAGGATGAGAAAAAGCTACCCAACACAGAATTATTTAGATTCCTCCAGGTCAGGGCATTCTATAATAAATTCCCGGTTCGCCCGGCACAAACCAATTTCGAACAGCTGTGTTCCAGAGAGACAGACACAAGGGGACTAACTTCTCAGATGTATAGGGAGGTGATCTGTCCGAAGACTTCTGACGCCCCCGACTGAAATACATGCGACAGTGGGAGACAGATTTAGGGGAGACGCTAGAGGACGAGGAATGGGATCAAATATTACAGGCAGCAACTAAAAGCTCAATATGTGCTACGTTAAAGGAGAACGCATATAAAGTCCTAATGTGGTGGTACCATACCCCATTGACATTATCTAAATTCATCGAGGGCTATTCCCCGCTCTGTCCAAAAAAGTGCGGGGAAATTACTAATTTAAAACATATGCTGTGGTCTTGCCCGAAGGTGGTCCCGATTTGGGAATCCATCAGGGAATGGCTAGAGGATCCTCAACTTGGAGGTCCCCCTGGACCCGTGGCTGTTCCTCGTGAGCAGACGGCCTCAGGATGTGTCCAACACGACACTCAAATTGGTTGCACATTTCGCAACCGCCACGAGGTGTGAGATCGCAGCAGTATGGAGACAACAGGAATTACCCACTATATCCAAAATCAGGAACAGAATTTGGCATGTCTGCCAGATGGAACAGTTGACGAGTTGGATCAACGACTCTGGCCCCAAATTTCTAAAAGTATGGGCCCCATGGCTAGCCCAAACAGACATCCCGGGGGTGGACGCCGCCACAATTTTGCACTAATACCTATAAATGCGTTCTCCTTGGACGGAGCAGACCCGACGTGACGTTGACATAGCGACGGAGAATGTAGAGCAATTAAGACATCCACAACAAACCCTAGCGTACACACAGAGCAAAAAGCAGTCCCTCCGATCGGATGCAGCAGCTCCAGGTGTCCCCCCCTCCCCCCAACACCCTACTGTGTCCCACCCCAGTTTTGTTCGTCCAGTCTGTCTCAGTGATGTGGTTTACTCGTGGTTCGTTACGTCTGTCTAATGTCCTGTCTAAGTGTCACTGTTTGGATGATAAAATTGTGTATTCTGTAACGTATGCTAATAGGTGGTGATATTATGTACGCACTGTAGTACCAAATAAAAATGAGAGTTATAAAAAAAAAAAAATACAGGATTATAATGAAACATGGGAACAGGGGAACATACAGTTTCCTGATATGACAAGGTGTAAGCCACATTCCTGGACCGCAGTCCAGTTAACCCCTTGCCTCCCTGGTGAGGTCAGGGGGTGGCCATATGGGGTGCAACCCCTTTAATACCAGGCCAACCCCCCTCTCCCTCTACACCACCTTAGAGCGTTGAGAGAGAAAGCGGGACGGCAACAGTTCAAAGCGAATAGAACACTGGTTCAAAAAACCCCGACAACCCAAGGGGTCCCCTCCACAGCGGTTGAGGGTAGATAGTCGTGGCTTAGAAGCTGCAGTCAACGAAATGGGTGTTGGGACAGAAGCCGCTGGTGAAGTAGTGTAAGGTGGGTGACATTGGATCTGGTCATTAATGGTTTGTACCAAGAGTTGGAGTAGTTACATTCGCTGGTCATTTTGTGCCAGGTATTTCTCCACATGGGCGAATATACTGGCGTGTGCACTCAGCAGTTGACCCAACTCAGCCATGTTTGTTGGGCTGAGCATACTGTGACGAGTGCTCACCACAAACAAGGTGGGACAGCGAGGCTGTGGTGGGAATGTTGAAAGCCACCGAGCAGCCACGTCTGATGTGCAGAGTGGAGGTGATATAGCCGGGTCAGGGTAGGAGAGGTCAGGTAGGTCGAGGGTACTTGCCGTAGTCTGGGGTTGGAGAGTGTAGAATAGTCGTATATCCGTAGCCGTTGTCGAGGAGAGAGAGGAAGTGCAGAAGCAAGCAGAGGTCAAGGAAGCTGAGAAGTCAGGAGTCCAAGTACGAGCTGAGGTTACAACAGGTAGGCAAGACAAGACAAAAACCAAAGAGCAGCAACGAGGTAAGAACAAGACACATAAACCAATGTTTATACTCAGCCAGTTTGAGGAGTTGGCTGGGCATATGACAGACAGCCAATGAAGAAGAGGAAGGAATTACATCATCAGACGTATGCGTAAGCTGATAGGCTGGGACGAAATGTGGAGCAGGTGAGGAACAGCTGATGAGGATTCTCTCCCTGTTGGTGCCCGCGTGGTGTGCGGGTAGTGCATGGCTCGCGTTGCCAAGGGACGTGTCACGGGGGTGGAGCCTGGAGTCCGTCCCCGCTGGGTGCTCCCTCCATGGTGTGCGGCGCTTGTGCGGTGGTGGTAACTGGCACGCGTCAGTCGCGAGGACGCGTGATGCCGCACGGAGGCGGTCCTAAGTCCGACCCTGACACTTCCTTAGCACAGATCAGTATATCAAAAAAGTTTATGTTAAGAAAAATATCGCACTTACAATAAGTATGATAATTAAAAGGCATGTATCACATATATGGACATCGTCGCTGATAGGCTCACTGCCTCCGGTGACTCCGGAAGTGAAGGGAATCCTCCTCCACTGGCAGACTCTCTGCACGCATCGATCGCAGGGTCCGATGCATCACTTCCGGTCGGCAGTATGTCACTTCCGGTTTCGGTTTGCAAATTCAGGGACCCGTCTCTGAGTTCTCTAGTCGGCCAGGACCTCCTGCACCAGGCGTTCCGCCACTGCTTTAGACATTAACTTGTGACAAATCATACGGTTAATCTGTGCTTCTTCTCTTGGTAGCTCTCACGCTGGGGAGGTACTGAGTCCTGTTTCCCTTTATATTAGTTAGACAGGTAATCTCCTGTAGAGCATCAATCATGCCCTGCCTTTTAACGAAAACAAACCGCAACCTCAGATAAAATAGGGCAGAAGAAAACACAACCTGGGGAGGAGAGGTGGAGCGATTCATGGTCCTCCAACAGGTAGAAGTTTCTGTCCTCTCAGATGTAGGGTGGAGCTTAACCCATTCGTAGGGTCCTGGGACAAATGTTGTGCACTCGAGATCGGCGTCCGCGCAGGCCCGATAGGCATCCAGCGCAGAAAAAACAGGGACAGTGGCCAGAAAAGTCAGTACCCGAGACAAACAGCACAAAAACGGGACTGTCCCTGCTAAACCAGGCATATGGTCCCCGTACCCATTGGTGACAATCAGTAAAATTGCTACATCTATAAAAATATGATACAACACAGTATAGGACAGTGGGCATTGCTGGTTGGTAAAATCATACAGTTACCCAAGCAATCAGTCTCTCTCACCTTCTTATGCTTGGATCCCATAAAGTGACTTTCAAGAGTGACTGCTGATGGACAGGGAACATTGCAGATCTACAAAAAGAACATAAAAAGGGAGTAGTGAGACGGAAACAATGAATGACGAACAGGTACAAATGAATCAAGATGTCAAATACATTGAAGTTACTCTGTGGTGCTGGCTGCACAAGATGTGTGATGCAGAAGGACGAAGCTTCAGTGAAATCCATGATAAAATGCATCCTCTCTCAGGATGAGAAAGAAATGCTGCAGGTACAAACCCCTGAAAAATACAACAGGCTGCAAATATTTTACCAATCCAAATTGCCCTTAAACACATATAACCTTGATAAATCAAATATATGGCTGCGTTTGTGGGGTAATTAAGTAGAAAATCCATGCGTTTGTGGTCTTTAGAATCAGGAACTGCTTGCCAGATGAAATCAGCATCTCCTACATCTCATGTTTACAATCTAAATATAGTTAAAGTGTTGAACGTAGTGTTGAAAAAAAAGCCAACACCACAATGTAACCCTGTCAGTGCCGAAGAAGCTGCGGTGCCAGTTACAATCATGTGAACGTTCCTCAGCAACCACACGATAGTGACATCACTTCGGCGACACAAACATTAGAGGAAGACGCTTATTTCTCTCCTGTTCACGACACAATCTCACTTGGAAAACAAGCAAAGTAGGTATGACAGTCACGGAATATCGCAGCGCTCTTCAGAGTGGCGGCTCTCGTGGTGTTCAGTGACTGCCATAGGGGCACTCAAGTGGTTATAACATGTCGCTGCCTGTAATACACTTCAGTCCTTAAAGTGTTCATTTAATACACGTGTGTTGTGCTCCCTGCCCTTCCAGCAGCAAAGGAAGTGACTCGTATCATGGGGACACTTATACTTACATAACACAAAAAGAAGGTTTTATGCTGAGCAGGTGCTGATATTTCCATGTTCATCTTTCAAAACTTCAGAATATAAAAAAAACAAACACAAAAAAAAAAAAACATTATTCTGGAATTAAAAATCACATAACAATTTTTGAAGTGTAAATTAATATTACAGACCCATCGGCAAGGGCGGGGGGAGAAAGGGGGGGAAGGTTAAATTAAAAGAAAAAAATGCTTATTTAAAGACCCACTGAACCGCTATTTTTTGTTACATTCTTACTGTTGCACTTTTTGATGATTGTTTTTAATGTCGGGCGCAAAGTTTTTGTAACCTACTTCCACAACTGCCTCTGGCAACAAAAAGGGTTATTGGTCCCAAGCAGGATGAGTGAAATCCATGAGACGAGACAATGCGATGACTGAGAAAGAGAGACCTGGCCGAACTGGAAAACAAACAAACAAACAAAAAAAAAGGACAATTAATATTCATTTATAAAATGTTTTACCAGGAAGTAATACATTGAGAGTTACCTCTCGTTTTCAAATATGTCCTGGGCACAGAGTTATGATGACAAATTGTGACGGTTCAGGGAATTCCTTCCCCTCCATGTGTCCCTGACGTCCCACGCTTGCCTACCCTCTCTGATCCTTCCCCTGCTAGCCTCCCTTCCTCTGCCCGCAGCTGTCCTTCTCCGGCAGCCTCTGACGTCATCCCGGCGTCAGGGCGCGTTCCCCGCAAGGCTCGCGTACCCGCTCGGTCTCCTGTTCCCTGCTGCGGTGTTCCCGGCTCACAGCCCTCCTCAGTCTCTACTCCTGTCCCCTTACCTCCGCTGGCTTTTCCCTCCGTGTCTCCTCCATCCTCAACGGGTGCCCCCACGGCGCTCCACGCACCTCGTGACGCAGCCTGTGTGCGCGCACTAAACTTAGAGGGCGCACGCTCCTCTTCTAGGCTCGCACTAAACTTAGAGGGCGCGCGCACACGCTCCTCTTCTAGGCTCTCTCAAACTCCTGGCTCCTCCTCTCATGCCCTGCAGGCTATCTCCCTCACTGGCTCACCTGTCTCCTCTTCACCTATCCCTGCTGTCTCCCACTTCACCCTCTGCTCCTCCTCTCTCTCCTATTGGTGTTCCCTCCTTTATAACCCCTGTCTGTCCTTTCTCTCATTGCTCTGCATAGTTCTTGTTACATGTGTGTGTGCAGTCCTATGCTTGGCTCTCCTGTGTTCCTGCTCCCCCCTGGATTTCCCTGGTTTGACCTATGCTCGTCCTGGACTACTCTGCTCTCTGTTGCCCTTGAACCCTGCCTACGAACTCTACCATGCTGACTTCTGTGACCCCTGGACTTTGGCTTCCGAACATTACGATTCTGATTTCTGTATCCCTGGACTCTGGCGCACGGACACCACTACTCTTACTCTCAACTCCAAAGGCGTTGCAAGTATTACTAACCATCTCTCTACAGGCCCGGCAACGCCATACCACACACCGGGCACGCCTTCACGGCTGTGGGTGCGTGTTAATACCCTTCCCACCTCAGTACTGGGGACTGGCCAGGTCTGCGGGCATACAGGCGTGACACAAATACATGGTTACATAAACAGTAACCAGCGCAATCACATATATACGTAGGGGTCTACTTATCCAAGTCTCCAGATGGCAACACTAGGACAAAATAAGAACCGGATTTATCAAAAGGAAAAAATCTGCCCAATTCTTCTCCTGCACCCGGGAAACTTTAATAACAGACGTCAAAAATACATAAAATGCAACTGTGGACACATACACACGGATAACATTAAACAAAAATAAACAAAGGATAAAAGGGGAAATTATATACATACACATACTAGAGATAGGCACACCAAAAAGGCCCAACATTTCAGCTACCCAATGGAGCCTCCCAGCAGTGTGGCTTATACCAGTTACATTTGTTCCCCAATTCCTCACATGTATGTATGTATGCATGCATGCATGTCTAGATAAACTGTTACCCAAATCATTTTCTACACATTAATATTGAAGTAAAATAATAAACCCAAATAAGTAAAAAAAAAAAAAAAGAGTAATAGTTTGCTATTGTACAATAATAATAATAATAATAATAATAATAATAATAATAATAAGCGATGTATGACTAATAAGTGATTACCACTCATCCCTAAAAATTGATATAACAGAATGATTGTTGCAAATAAATCAATATTTGCCTTGTTGTTGCAACATTAAACAATTAATGAAAAGGAAACAAGTAAAAATCAGCAACAATATGTACAGAAAGATAATAAATACACAGGCAACAGATATAATAACAAATAACATTAATAATAAATAGCACTAATAATAATATAACTATTTAAGTTATTCTTCTGGAACCAGGATCACATGTGGGATGTGAGTGAGTCCAGTGGTTTAACTCCTCCCCTTTTGAGAGCACACAGAGTCCTTTTATTCAACTTTAATGGGGGAGTCAAAAACAAATATAAAGGGTACTTGCAGATGGTAATGTGTGGTGAGAGAGTGTTTCTGTGTGTGAATGTGCTCTGTTATGGGGGGATGGTAAAAAAGGATGGCCTTGCAGGGGTGTAATGGAGGAAGCATGTACTCACTAAGCCAGCTAGTTAGATCTAAAGCACATGTTCCTGTGACAAGCAGGAAGAGTCAAAGGACCATTCGATAAACAGAAATTGGCAGGGGAACAACAAGGCTAAACCAAACTCATGGTAATGAGAATGGGAGATTGCCAGGGCAACCAACTGGTGGCTGTGTAAAGAGGGAAAGTGTCAATAATGTATCTTTACACATGCAACTAGCTGCTGGAACAGGGGAACTAACAAGCAACTGAACTAGGGAGACATAAATCTGTGAGTTGCAAAGAGACAGAAAATGTGTAATCCTGTTCCGGGACAGTTATAATAGTAACAATAATAAAATAACCGGTCTCCCTGTCTATATTTATTTCTAATTAAACAATGCAGTAATTATATCAATAATACACTATTATGTTAACCTCTCTCTGGATCACACTGCAGTAATTATAGCAATAATACACTATTACATTAACCTCTCTCTGGATCACACAGCAGTAATAACAATAATACACTATTATATAAACCTCTCTCTCTTGCTCTGCATCACACAGCAGTAATTCTAACAATAATACACTATTATATTAACCTCCTCTCGCTCGATCACACAGCAGTAATAATAATAATAATAATAATAATAATAATACACTATTATATTAACCTCTCTCTCTCTCTCTCTGGATCACGCAGCAGTAAATTATAACAATAGTATACCAGTATATTAATATCTCTCTCTCTCTGGATCAAACAGCAGTAATTATAACAATAATAAACTATATTAACCTCTCTCACCCTGGATCACAGAGGTAATTATAACAATAATACACCATTATATTAACCTCCTCTCTCAACCTGGATCACACAGCAGTAATTATAACAATAATACACTATTATATTAACCTCTCTCTCTCTCTGGATCACACAGCAGTAATAACAATAATACACTATTATATAAACTTCTCTCTCTCTGGATCACACAGCAGTAATTATAACAACAATACACTATTATATTAACCTCTCGCAGCAGGTAATGACTTGGGACGCGCGGTTGTTGTGGGGACACAGATAAGAGCCAGACCCAGTACTACCGGCTCAAGAGAAAGTGACATCACACCGGAAGCTAATTTCAATAGACCTCCCCTGTATTGTGCATCAACCCGTCCTCTCTTCCGTCACTGTTCAGTAAGTCACTTGCTCCCCCCTCACTGGGGGATGTGTACGTCACATCCTGCTCTCTCCTTTCTGTGCTGTGTGACGCCGGGAGCAGGGAGATAAACACACAGACAGTGAGAGGGTGAGAGACACACTCATAATGTCTGCACGTGTATATAAAGAGCGGAGGGGAGGGGGGGTTGGGTGGTGGTCTGTCTGTCTACCCCCCCTCACTGTGTGTGTCTATATATATATATATATATAAATATATATATATATATAAATATATATACACACGCACACCCTCACTGTGTGTATATATATATGTATATATATATATATATATGTATATATATATATATATATATATATATATTATATATACACACATACACCTCACTCCCCCCTCACTGTGTGTATATATACACCCCACCCCTCTCACTGTGTATATATACCCCTACCCCTCTCACTGTGTGTGTATATATACCCCCCACCCCTCTCACTGTGTGTGTATATATATGTTTGTGTGTATATATATATATATATATACACATGAGCTCTATAGGCCATGTCTGTACATACTGTGCTATATGTATGCACACACAGCTGTCTCTCACACATACTTGCACTCCTTGTTTTTCCATCCCTATACACCAATAGGGACCACATAGTATCCACACACACTTTTAGTTATGCTACTAACTCTCACATTTCCACACCCACCCACACCATTTATATCCGCTCCCACTCCACACACACCTTTTGTAAAGCACTGTATATACTGTGGGATCTCCATTCATGTTAATTCACACTGATACACATACACACACTTTCATCACTTGCTGTCAGGAACCTTTTGACACCTCCAGCCATAAAACACATCCACACCGGGGGAAGGACCAGCACAGATAACATTCCAATAGACTCTGTTTATAGTATAGCTTTTGCTTGCTTCATTCATTGTAACATCGCCGGAAGAAGAGATCAGTGTATCTCGAAAGCTCGCACAAATAAAAACATTTCGTTAGCCACAGAACGGTATCATCTATTTATTTTTTGATTATTGAAGCTCGGCTAACACGGTACTGATACCTCTACATGTATGTATATGTATGTATATGTATGTATATATATATATATATATATATATACATATTATGGCCAGTCAGACCTCTACATCATATATATATATATATATAACATCGCCGGAAGAAGAGATCAGTGTATCTCGAAAGCTCGCACAAATAAAAGCATTTCCTTAGCCACAGAACGGTATCATCTATTTATTTTTTTATTTTTTTGATTATATATATATATATGTATATGTATGTGACGGGAGACGCACTTAATAACACATTTATATTTCGTGGATCCTGATTGAGCAGAACAGGTTGAGCAAAATAAACTGAGATTTATTCCCTTGATAGGCAAACACACGACAACTGCAGAATAAACTTAATAATTGCACTTACGGGTAGAGGAACTGAGGATAATGTCCAGAACGGTGCAAAGCACCAGAAGATTGTCTTTTAAAATGTAGTCCTTTTGCAAATTGCCAAATAAATAGCCAGTCCAATCCTTCTGTGAATGTGCAAAGTCTTTTCTGGTTCTCTGGGGTTCGTTCTGGATCCCCAGGGCTAACGAAATCCTGAAGCAGGGCAAGTTTCCTTGTTGCGATGTTTTTAACCCCTTGCGTTCTGGAATCGTAGCCGCTGTACTTAGGTCTTATCCGCTTGAAGAAATCAGGTAGCAACAGCAACAGCAACAACAACAGCAACACATGAATGAGGGGTACAGGCCTTTTTAAGGACAAGGGCCTGTGACGTGTTACATTAGCCTCATCCCATTGGCAAGGAATTATCTTCCTCCTATCAGAACCTGCCATGTCACATGGGCAAATCTTACAGCCAGCCCAGGTAACTCTGAGCATGCTCAGTAAGCAGCTTGGTAGCACTGCTGAGTAAAAAGGGGCCACTCATTTCTGGGGACGCAATGTCTGGAGTTTGGTCCCAAGGTGTGAAATATCTAGGATGAGTAACAGGATCTGCTACTCAGAAACATCCTGATTAAGTGACACTTTAAGAATCTGGGGTCTTTCATCCCCTAGACGCATTGGCATCTCCCAACCGGGGGCTCATATATGCATAACATTTGTTCCTTAATGCATTACAAAGGCAGGCAGAAAAAAATAGCATCCTGCCGGTACATTTTAAAACTGCAACAGAAGGGCACTTTATCAAAAATATATGTTTCCCTTATGACAAAGTTATATTTTTAATATATGTGTTCTTGGGGTGTTACACTGAGGCTGCACACCAAAAATCAGGGTGCTGGCTCACTCCGTTCCTAAATTAGCAGTCTTAATGGAACGGCTCCTGTTATTCAGCACTGCAGGTAGTGACTAGCCTGCAAAAAGTGGACAACAATGCATATAGGGGAAAATGGTACAGGGGAACAGCATATAAAATTAACCGCTTCATCCCCAATATGAAATAGGGGTAACCAGCCGAGCCCACTGCCTTTATTAATGCGCTGATTACCCCCATTTTCGCCACATCTCCCCCACTCAAAGCCCAAGGTTTGCCCTGGCCACCTCCTCTGGTGGTTGGGCTGACCGGCTGACCGGAGGGTTTTTGAAGTCATTAGGTCTTGGGGATTGTCCCGCCGGGAGAGGCCATCAGCGTTCCCATGCTCACTGCCTTTCTGGTGCTGTATGGTGATATCAAACTCCTGCCAGGCAAGGCTCCCGCGCAATAGCTTGGCATTCTCTCCCGACACCCGCTGTAACCAACTTAGGGGGTTATGGTCAGTGATAACAGTGAAGGTTCTGCCATACAGAAAGGGCTGTAGCGTCTTTAGAGCCCATACTATGGCCAGACACTCCTCAATAGTGGCATATGCCACTTCTCTGGGCAGCCGCTTGCGGCCCAGAAACATCATTGGAGGTTCCCTTACCTCCTCCCCCACCTGGCTGAGCACAGCACCCATGCCAAAGTCTGAGGCATCAGTCTGCACCAGAAACTTCATGGAATAATCTGGAGCAGCCAGTATAGGAGCGCTGGCTAGTGCAGTCTTCAAAGCCTGAAATGCAGCTTCACAGGCAGGAGACCAGACTACCAGCACAGACAGTCGCTTCTGGGTCAAGTCAGTCAGGAGTGTTGCAATGGCACTATACTGGGGAACAAACTTCCTATAGTAGCCTGCGGTGCCTAGGAAAGCCATGACCTGCTTCTTGGTTTTGGGAGTGGGCCACTGCACGACTGCCGCTACCTTATCTGGTTCTGGCTTGAGGTGCCCTCCACCCACCCTATGCCCTAGGTATAAGACTTCAGCCATCCCTACTAAGCACTTGGTGGGTTTTAAGGTGAGACCTGCCTCCCTAATCCTGGCTAGCACCGCAGCTACATGAATTTAGTGTGATTCCCAGGAGTTACTGAACACAGCAATATCATCCAGATAAGCCCTTGCAAACCCTTGCATGCCCTCTTTCAAACGATGGACCAGGCGTTGGAAGGTAGCCGGTGCATTCCTCATCCCAAATGGCATCACTAAGAACTCATAGAGGCCACTTGAAGTGATGAAAGCCAACTTCTCCCTAGCCTCCTGGGTCAAAGGGATCTGCCAATACCCTTTACTGAGATCCCTGGTGGTCAGATACCTTGCCCCCGCGAGTTCATCCAGCAACTCATCCATGCGGGGCATGGGGTAGGCATGGGGTAGGCATCTGAAACCGTCCCTGCATTGAGCTGCCGGTAGTCCACATAGAACCGGGTGGTCCCATCCTTCTTAGGCACTAGGACTACCGGACAAGCCCAAGGGCTCTGGGATGGTACAATTACCCCTAGGGCCAGCATCTCCTCCACCTCCCTCTCTATACTGCCCTTCAACTGTGCTGCAGAGGTCTCCGATTGTCACACTTGCCTCTGATCCGCGTGGAGACCGACTCAGGGAAGCACCACGGGGCAGAGTCATGCGCCCACGCACTGCCAGGGCAGTGCAGGCGCAGCGGCGGGATGGCGGAGCCAGTGAGGGAGCTGCTGGAACCTCCCACAGGCGGAGACTTGCTGAGTAAACCGCATGACGTCATCACGTCGCGACGCGTATCGCGCACGCGCGCGGGTTGCCCGGCAACCAGACCTAGCATCAGGAAAGCCTAATTGCAAGCTGTTTTTGATCAGTGTCTCTCTGACACCATTGGTGGACCAGAACACACCCCTGCAAGGTAATTGGACCCTTCCCACTTATATACCTGCTTCTGCCTGTCCTTCATTGCTGAGCATAAACTCCTGTTTATGCATTGTGCTCACCGCTGCTGTCTAGTTTTGTCTTGAACTTTGTCTGACCTGTTTGACCCTGCCTGTTACTTGGATTTCTACACTCTCCAGCACTTTGACCCCGGCTTCGTTACTCGACTACTCTACCTTCTATTACCCAGGACCTTGGCTACGAAACTCTACCTACCCGGACTCTCCAACCCTGGAACACGGCAAGTACCCTGACTACCCTGACCTCTCCAACCCTACCACGCGGTACGACTAGGACTACGCATTCCGGACAGGACTGCGTGGTTGTGGGTCGGTGCCTATACAACCCCACCTCAGCCCCGCGGTCTTTCGTCCTGTTTGTGGTGAGCGCAGCGTGACAATATGCTCAGCCCAACAAACATGGACGCCGCTGAGGTGGCCCGACGCTTAGACACCCATGAGGAATGCTTCCGGCAACTTACCGGGTCATTTACACTAAAAGAACAACTAGTTTCCCAACTTAAACAAGACGTGGATACCCTGACTGAACAAGTTTGACGTTTAACTGTATCTACCACCAACCCCGTCCCACTCTCAGCCACTCCTGCACTTATCACACCTACCTCCGAATCACGACTACCTGCGCCCAACCGTTATGCAGGGGATCCCAGCGGTTGTCGGGGGTTTCTGAACCAGTGTTTCATACAGTTTGAACTAATGCCCTCTCACTTTCCGGTTTCACGTACTAAGGTCGCATACATAATCTCCCTGCTGACTGACGCCGCCCTGGCATGGGCTTCTCCTATCTGGGAGCAACGCCCAGATTTGACCTCTGACCTTACTCTCTTCATCACCGAATTTAGAAGGGTGTTTGACACCCCAGGGCGTAAGGTTACGGCTGCATCCACTCTGCTTAATATTTCTCAGGGAGACCGTACTGTGGCTCGTTATGCTCTGGACTTCCGGACGGTGGCAGCCGAGACCGGCTGGAACGATGTGGCTCTATCTGCAGTCTTCTGGCAGGGCCTGTCCGAACGGTTGAAGGATGAATTAGCAGCTCTGGATAGTCCCGCTGGACTTGAGAACCTGATAGACCTGTGCATCCGGATGGACCAGCGCCTCCAAGAAAGAAGGATGCAGAGAAACAAACACCCCCGAGGTATACAATCGTCTTCTCTGTCTACCATAGGGCCTCTACTCTCCACAACTCCTGTCCTAGATGAACCCATGCAGCTGGGAGGGACTAGCCTTTCGCCTATCGAGAGGCAACGAAGAAGACGAGCGGGACTATGCCTCTACTGTGGCAATAACGGCCACCTGGTATTCAACTGTCCACTGAAGCCGGGAAACGCCAAAGCCCAGTGAGTATAAGGAGGATCACGCTGGGTACTGCAACTCTTCCCCCTCCTCAACCCTCTACGAGGTTTTATCTACCTATCTCCATATCCGGTGAGACCTTCACAGTACAGACACAGGCCTTTCTGGATTCGGGGTCAGGAGGAAACTTCGTGGACCAAAAGTTCGCCTTCAAGAATAAAATACCGTTGGTACCCAAAGATCGACCGGTAGGTCTTGAAGCCATTGACGGACGACCATTGCAGCCCGCGATCATTTCCTTACAAACCATACCCCTTAACATCATGACTAGTGACTTTCACTCCGAGACTATAACCTTTGATGTCATTCACACCCCCTCCTCGAACATCATTCTGGGACTTCCGTGGCTCCGGATCCACAATCCTGTCATTGACTGGACAGAGGCCACGCCACTTCGTTGGAGTTCTTTTTGCTTGGAACATTGCATGTCTGCTCCAAAGGCAGTGGCAGGTATGGAGGTCACGGATCCTGACAGGGTACAGCTGCCGGGGATATACGAAGATTTCCGCGATGTCTTTGACAAACGTCAAGCAGAGGTACTTCCGCCACATCGGACGTACGACTGCCCTATCGATCTTCTACCCGGGGCCATACCTCCCAGAGGAGGGTCATACCCACTATCTATTCCTGAGACCCAGGCCATGAGAACATATATTCAGGAGAATCTCCAGAGGGGGTTCATTAAGAAATCTTCATCACCTGCGGGGGCAGGATTTTTTTTCGTCAAAAAAAAGGACGGAACCCTCAGACCCTGCATTGATTACCGGGGCCTCAACAAACTCACCATAAAAAAACGCTACCCCCTTCCGTTGATAGCCGAATTGTTCGACAAACTCCAGGGACCCAGGATCTTCACCAAACTGGACCTCAGAGGAGCCTATAATCTGGTTAGAATCAGAGAAGGAGACGAATGGAAGACAGCATTCAATACTCGCGACGGGCATTACGAGTACCTGGTCATGCCATTTGGATTGTGTAATGCTCCTGCGGTCTTCCAAGACTTTGTCAACGACATTTTCAGAGACCTTCTGGACCACCATGTTATAGTATACCTGGACGATATATTAATTTTTTCCAGATCCATGCCGGAACATATGATGCATGTCAAACAAGTCCTGCAGCGTTTAAGAGAGAACCATTTGTATGCCAAGCTCGAGAAATGCCATTTCCATCAAACATTCACCTCTTTTCTCGGCTACATCATATCGGATACCGGCCTTGCTATGGATCCTACCAAGGTCAAGGCGGTACTCGAATGGCCCTGTCCCCTCTCCCTCAAGGCCATCCAAAGGTTCCTCGGTTTCGCTAACTACTACCGGAGGTTCATTCAGGGATTCTCATCGGTAGTAGCACCCATCACGGCACTCACACAGAAGGGAGCTGATCCTACAAGGTGGACTGAGAAGGCTCTCCAGGCTTTCAAGAGAATAAAAACGGCATTCGCCTCAGCACCCATCTTAACCCATCCAGATCCTTCGTTACCTTTTTTTTTGGAGGTCGACGCCTCCGATGTAGGAGCAGGTGCTATACTTTCACAGAGAAAGAATCCTCAAGCTCCACTTCATCCTTGTGCATATTTTTCAAAGAAATTTTCCTCCGCCCAAAGGAATTACGATGTAGGTAACCGGGAGCTCCTCGCTATCAAGCTGGCCTTGGAAGAGTGGAGGCACTTACTGGAAGGCACAGAGTCGCCAGTCACGATACTTACGGATCATAAGAATCTTCTGTACATTGAGGGAGCACGGCGACTAGGATCTCGCCAGGCAAGATGGTCCTTATTCTTTACTCGCTTTAACTTCCTCATTTCCTACATCCCTGGTTCAAAAAACATTAAAGCCGACGCCTTGTCACGACAGTTCCTGGTAGAGGATAACAAGGTGGATCAACAGGAGACCATTCTCCCTTCCACTTGTATTTTGGCTGCAAATACTTTTAGTGCCTTAACGGACATTACTAAGGCTCAGAACAACATCCCGGCAGGACTCAACGTTCCGGAGGACCGGTTGTTCACTCCCCGTAAATTCCAGAGGAGAGTCATGGAGTGGGGACATTCATCCAAGACTGCAGGCCATCCTGGCACCAAAAGAACTACTGAGTTCATCGAACGCACATTCTGGTGGCCCTACATGCGGAGAGACATACAAGCCTTCGTAGCTACGTGCGCTACTTGTGCTCGAAGCAAGACGCCACACAACAGACCAGCAGGTCTCCTTCAACCACTACCCATCCCAGTACGTCCATGGACACATATATCGATGGACTTCATCGTTGAGTTGCCCAAATCTAGAGGCATGGACACAATACTTGTGGTGGTGGACAGATTTTCCAAACAGGCACACTTCATCCCTATGAAGGGTTTACCCACTGCACCAATGTTATCCGAAGTTTTCATCAGGGAGATCTTCAGGTTACATGGGTCCCCTCAGGTCATAGTGTCCGAAAGAGGATCCCAGTTCATCTCCCGGTTCTGGAGGGCGTTTTGTAAAAATCTGGACGTTACCCTACACTTTTCATCAGGATATCACCCCCAGACCAATGGACAGACGGAACGCACCAATCAGTCTCTGGAACAGTTTTTGAGGTGCTTTATCGCTGACACTCAGGACGACTGGGAGGAACTTCTCCCATGGGCAGAATTCTCCCACAATAATCTACAGAACGAATCATCCCAACAGTCACCATTTATGGTCAACTATGGCTTCCATCCGTCGGCACTTCCTTCCCTCATCTCCAAGTCTGGAGTCCCGGCCGCAGAGGACAGGATTCGCCACTTACAAGACCTATGGCAGAAGATCCATCGGAATCTACAGCACGCTGGTATATTACACAAGAGACAAGCGGATCGTCACCGAAGAGAGGTCCCAGGGTACTCTGTAGGACAAAGGGTTTGGTTATCTACCAAAAACATTCGGCTAAAGGTAGCTTCACCCAAACTGGCACCACGTTTTATCGGCCCTTTCCGCATCACCAAAAGGATCAACCCAGTAGCCTATCGGCTTGAACTGCCAAAAAATATGACGATTCCTTCTGTATTTCACTCATCCCTTCTCAAACCTTATCATCAAGACTCATCCTCCAAAGGACAATCTAAACCTCCGCAAACCATACTGGTAGAGGGCCAACAAGAATACGAGGTTCAGACCATTCTCAACTCCAGAATATCCAGAGGAGGATTACAATATCTTGTACACTGGAGAGGCTATGGCCCAGAGGAGAGAGAGTGGATTCCTCATCATCAGGTACATGCCAACCGCCTCATCTCTGCCTTCCACCGTAGGCATCCTGAGAAACCATCTCTGGTTCACCCGGAGGTCTCCCCTCAAGGGGGGGATACTGTCACACTTGCCTCTGATCCGCGCGGAGACCGACTCAGGGAAGCACCACGGGGCAGAGTCATGCGCCCACGCACTGCCAGGGCAGTGCAGGCGCAGCGGCGGGATGGCGGAGCTCCGCGAGACGCATCGCGCACGCGCACGGGTTGCTCGGCAACCAGGAAGCAGGAGAACGTGAGGGAGCTGCTGGAACCTCCCACAGGCGGAGACTTGCTGAGTAAACCGCATGACGTCATCACGTCGCGACGCGCATCGCGCACGCGCGCGGGTTGCCCGGCAACCAGACCTAGCATCAGGAAAGCCTAATTGCAAGCTGTTTTTGATCAGTGTCTCTCTGACACCATTGGTGGACCAGAACACACCCCTGCAAGGTAATTGGACCCTTCCCACTTACAGTATATACCTGCTTCTGCCTGTCCTTCATTGCTGAGCATAAACTCCTGTTTATGCATTGTGCTCACCGCTGCTGTTTAGTTTTGTCTTGAACTTTGTCTGACCTGTTTGACCCTGCCTGTTACTTGGATTTCTACACTCTCCAGCACTTTGACCCCGGCTTCGTTACTCGACTACTCTACCTTCTATTACCCAGGACCTTGGCTACGAAACTCTACCTACCCGGACTCTCCAACCCTGGAACACGGCAAGTACCCTGACTACCCTGACCTCTCCAACCCTACGACGCGGTACGACTAGGACTACGCATTCCGGACAGGACTGCGTGGTTGTGGGTCGGTGCCTATACAACCCCACCTCAGCCCCGCGGTCTTTCGTCCTGTTTGTGGTGAGCGCAGCGTGACACCGATCCCCTGTAAGCACTGGGTGCTCAGTAATGTGTGTCCTCCCTTGGCTTGTCCGTGAACAGAGCCCTATACTGCTCTAGCATAGCCATGGCATCTGCTCTCTGCCTGACACTCAGCTGAGCCCTATCTCCACCTGCTCTATGGTACCTCCCTGCCTAGCCTCCCCTAGGAGATCTGGCAGAGCTATGTTCTCTTTGAGCATATTGATGTGATAGACTTTGGTCCTCCCTGTCTCCCTAACCCTGGCTAGCACTGCTGCTACCTGTCCTGGATACAAACCCCAGATCTGCCTGAAACCAACTATCCTCTCCCTGTATGTCCCCACATACCTCTGCACTCTCTCTAGTGCCCTCCTGACCAGGCGGTGGGAGGTAGCCAGAGCATTCCTCATCCTGAATGGCACCCTGAAAAACTCACAGAGGCCATTCTGAAGGCTGAAGACTGACTCCCCCTTTGCCTTCCTCTCTACACTGTCTGCCACCTCTGCTGATACTCCATAGATATTCTTATGCAGAGGATGCAGATCACCTGGGAGCACAGGCTGATCTGTTCTATGTGCCCTGCCCAGCTTGTCTGAGAACAGGACCCTAGGCTGCTCTACCCTAGCCCCGGCTTCTGCCCCTGCCTGCCTACCTCCCAGGGCCCCTAGCTCAACTAGGAAACCCTATCCTACCTAAGAGGCCTGGCACTGCCTGAGCTACTTCCTGAAACATGTTCCCCAATCCTGGTAACAGGTTCAGGAGCATCTGCACATAATCACCCGCTTTACCCTCTGGCTGGCAGGCGTCCCAGGGGTGGCCAAAGTCTGCCACTGCCCCTGCTGACTCTGGCCAGAAGTAAGGCTGCAACAGCTGGGTTCTCATGTGAGGACCCCCTGATGCCCCACTAGCGGACTGGGGAAGGCTACCTGCAACACTTGCTGCCTACCCTCCCTGGGTCCCACTAACCGTCTTCTACCTGTCCAGCCCCTGGCTAACCCGGTAGAACCTGGCTCCCTACCCCAGAGCCCGCGGTGCCACAGCCTGTGGTCTGCCCCCCTGCTTTCCCAGGACTCGGACGCCCGCAGTCCCATACCTTCTAAGCTGGGGTCAGCTTTCACCGCATCCCTATCTGCTGTCCCTAATTCTAACCACCCACCCTTAGTCTCTAAGTCAGGGGTAACAGGGGCAGGTAAAGGAAACAGTAAGTCAGTCACTGGTCGCGACTCAGTAGTCTGGCTTACCTGTCTGGTCTCCGCAGAGGCCACTGGAACCGTTGGTCCCAAATGCAGGGGGACAGAGGTTGATTCTGCTGTGATTCCTGATGACAGGCTCTTAGGAATCGCCGCAACAGCAGGCAATTCCGCAGCAACCACACAGATCACAGGCTCCAGGTTATTGCTAAGGCGCACCTCAGCAGTTTCCCTGGACAAAACCCCCACCTCCCTCATGCCATGATTGGCACCCCCATCAAAAATGATCTGGGCACCCTGTAAGGACCGCAGCCCTCCATCAGGCATGGTTCTTTGCACCCTGGTGCCCGGGAGCAAATCTTCTGGCTGCACCAGAATAACAGCAGCACCCAAATCTGGCAAGCTCCCTGCCTTCCGGTCACCAAAGGTAACCCTCCGTGGGTGCCTGCTCAGGACATCAGCAGGCTGCATCTCGACTGATGCACTTGGACATCCTCTGCTCACTGCTGCTGGCTCTGAGGTGACAAAAGCAGCATCTGCCTAGGACATCCCTCTTGGTTGTGGCTCCATGGCTGTGCTCTGTTCCTCTGTGTGGGCCAGCCCAATCTGGGTTACTGGCCCTGCAGCTTGTGAACGTTGCCACTGATGGGGTCCCCCAGACCGCTCACAGTCCGGGCAATGTGGCCGGATGTGGCCCACCTTGTGGCAATGATAGCACCGTCTCTCAAGCTTGAACTCCCCAGTATAGGGCGTGTCGCTGCCCACTGTATGTTTGGGAGTCCGCTGAGGTGCAGACTGGTCCCCCCTAGCCGGAATGGCTGCCTCTCTGCGGACTGCTGCGTTGCTCACCAAGGGTCTGCTGGTTACATATTCATTTGCTGGCTCTGCTGCTTCCACAGCAGTTACTCTGGGAACGTCCTGTTCCCCGCTGACAAGGTGGGAGTGAGGGGGCCTTCCAACCGCTGTCGACAGGAGCTGGAGTCGCTGTTCATAGCTAAGCCCTTCTCCCCAGGCGGTGAGGAGTGCAATGAGTTCAGAGGTAGCAAGTCCGGTCGCCGCAGCGACTGATCCATCTGCACCCGCTGGCACCACGCCACCCTCTTCCAAGCGGTCACTGACATCCTCCCGCTGTCCTTGCAGCCCCGGAGCTGGAGGGACCGCCTGCACTCCGGGCTGAGTACTGTCTGCTGGCGGGACTATCCTGCCCTCATATTCTTCTAAATCCTCCTCCAGCTGACTCTTTGAACGTCCGTCTGTCGTGAACCCGTACCCCACACATCTCTCCACTATCTGCGCCCGGTTCCAGGTACAAAACCTTCCTGAGCGTGGACTCATGGTGCCACTGGGGTATAGGTCCAGAGACCAGTGAATTATCTCATGCTTCTTTGGAAGTGTGTGTAAGTTGCCACTTGTCTGAAGAGCTTGCAATCTACAAGGTCCTCACTATATTACAGAGCCCCACAGGACACTGCAATATAGGCTCAATCAGTATCTCACCAGCTGCCACCAGTTTTAAATGCCTGTGATGGGAGACGCACTTAATAACACATTTATATTTCGTGGATCCTGATTGAGCAGAACAGGTTGAGCAAAATAAACTGAGATTTATTCCCTTGATAGGCAAACACACGACAACTGCAGAATAAACTTAATAATTGCACTTACGGGTAGAGGAACTGAGGATAATGTCCAGAACGGTGCAAAGCACCAGAAGATTGTCTTTTAAAATGTAGTCCTTTTGCAAATTGCCAAATAAATAGCCAGTCCAATCCTTCTGTGAATGTGCAAAGTCTTTTCTGGTTCTCTGAGATTCGTTCTGGATCCCCAGGGCTAACGAAATCCTGAAGCAGGGCAAGTTTCCTTGTTGCGATGTTTTTAACCCCTTGCGTTCTGGAATCGTAGCCGCTGTACTTAGGTCTTATCCGCTTGAAGAAATCAGGTAGCAACAACAACAACAACACAGGAATGAGGGGTACAGGCCTTTTTAAGGATAAGGGCCTGTGACGTGTTACATTAGCCTCATCTCATTGGCAAGGAATTATCTTCCTCCTATCAGAACCTGCCATGTCACATGGGCAAATCCTATAGCCAGCCCAGGTAACTCTGAGCATGCTCAGTAAGCAGCTTGGTAGCACTGCTGAGTAAAAAGGGGCCACTCATTTCTGGGGACGCAATGTCTGGAGTTTGGTCCCAAGGTGTGAAATATCTAGGATGAGTAACAGGATCTGCTACTCAGAAACATCCTGATTAAGTGACACTTTAAGAATCTGGGGTCTTACGTCCCATAGACGCATCGGCATCTCCCAACCAGGGGCTCATATATGCATAATATTTGTTCCTTAATGCATTACAAAGGCAGGCAGAAAAAAATAGCATCCTGCCGATACATTTTAAAACTGCAACAGAAAGGCACTTTATCAAAAATATTTGTTTCCCTTATGACAAAGTTATATTTTTAATATATGTGTTCTTGGGGTGTTACACTGAGGCTGCACACCAAAAATCAGGGTGCTGGCTCACTCCGTTCCTAAATTAGCTGTCTTAATGGAACGGCTCCTGTTATTCAGCACTGCAGGTAGTGACTAGCCTGCAAAAAGTGGACAACAATGCATATAGGGGAAAATGGTACAGGGGAACAGCATATAAAATTAACCCCTTCATCCCCAATACGAAATAGGGGTAACCAGCCGAGCCCACTGCCTTTATTAATGCGCTGATTACCCCCATTTTCGCAACAATATATATATATATATAAATATATAGAACACACAAATGAAAAGGACAAAGACAACCCCCTTGTTAGCACTCTAAATTACACCTAAAGAAAATCTACTAATAAAGATTATATTGCAAGAACCAGATGCACTGCAGAGTCAGAAAAATGAACAAGATTTTATTGGAATAACAGCAAGACACACTAACTTAAAAACATGAATATACTAAAGACAGCCTAACAAAATATATGTATCAAAAATATATTGGATAAAAGGGGGACTGTTAATCTAGTGAATGAATTCTATTTTACCTCAAAAAAACTAAAATGTGTCTAAGTGAATATAAATTGTAACACAAAAGTAGTTTAATATAACCCTTGAAGGTAATACAAAATATTATAAATCCCTACTGGCATGAATGCCTAATAGAGAGATATATGATGGATTGTGGCATGGAGGAAAAGTATATAATCAATGACCCAGTATACAGCCAGAAAAAATAATATATTACCAAAAATAAAGGGGGGAGAGAAAGGCAAACAGGGAAAAAAATGATATAAAAATAATAATCATACCCTGCCTAGCAATTCCCAAAAAAAAGAAAACAATGAGAACTGATGCAGCAAACAAAAAAAAAATAATAATAAATAAATTATACCTATTAATGACATGCTATCAAACAGAGTCATACAAATGGAAAATACAGCAGTGCATAGCACTGCAAGGACAAGTAATGCCCAGACAGCAAAGAGAGTTAATACTCAGCTGTAGCAGGGTTGCGTGAGGCATGTGTCCATCAGATTGTAGAAGGTTTGTTCCAATGTTTGTGCATAGCAAAAATAAAGAGAATCAAAAAATGCTGCAACAGATCCTTCACAAGTCCATCCAAATAAAGATTACATGGGGGCTGTCAGAGAGTAAACACTCAACGCGTTTCACCCGTCGGTGGGCTTCTTCCCAGAGTGGTAAAATTTAAAGTGCAGGCGAGCAGTGTTATATAGGAGGAGAAGTAATCAGTTGCAGCATTGTCAGTATTTCCTTATCCAATAGAAGATGCTGGCCAAGTTCAATTGCATCACACACACCAGTGCAAGTAATAATGTAATTACTTAAGGTAACAACAGGTTAAACAGGTTGAACCTATATATTAGCAGTGGTGCGCATGTGCTTATCAACTTTGCTAACATCTGCCAGTGTCACCATAAAAAAGCATATAGGTAGCCTAGATCACAGGCAATAAGAGATAAAAGATCCCTTAGAAACTAGTAAGGCTGCTATAAACATATTGATCATCTGAACTTGATCACTGTCATTTCATTATGCACAAGATCGTAGACAGAAGGCAGCAGTCATATTTCAGAAAGTACTTGTACTGCTGCAGAGTCCTAAGTTGTATACATCGCTACTCATCACAGTCTCAATTGTGTCAGCAATACATTACTATTAATATTGGTTTAACAGTTTCTAAAGACATATATAGACTTATATCAATTATTACATAGCACTGCATCTTGATAGGTAATGATCCCATCACAGTGCGCATGTACTTATCAACTTTGCTAACAACAGCCATAGTCACAGTAATAAAGCATATAAGTAGCCTAGATCACAGGCAATATGAGATAAAAAAAATCCCTTAGAAACTTGTAGGGCTGCTATAGACATGTTGATCATCTGGAATTGATCTCTGTCATTTCATTATGCACAAGATCATGGGCAAAAAACAGCAGTCATATTTCAGAAAGTACTTGTACTGCTGCAGAGTCCTAAGTTGTATACATCGCTACTCATCACAGTCTTAATTGTATCAGCAATACATTACTTCTAATATTGGCTTAGCAGCTTCTAAAGACATATATAGACTTATATCAATTATTGCATAACACTGCATCTGGATAGGCAAGGATCCCATCACAGTGATGACTCTGAAGCAGAAGTTGTGCAAGATCAGACGTCAGTAAGATATTTATCTGATGACGTCATCAGCCAATCACATCAAGAACTGGCGTGGATGCAGGTATCAATTCATATATCAGTGCACTGACAAGAAAAGGACATGCATGTTAGTAGAATAGAGTTACATTAAATTTAAAGCTATTATAAAGCAAATTGCAAAATTGATGAAATGAATAAAAGAGTAGATGATCACATTATATCATTAAAAATAAATCAATGATTTAAAAATATAAATAGTAAAACAGAGAGGAAAATGATGCATAATTATGTAATTTAAATTTGAGAGGTTGAGGGCATGCTTCTTCACTAATTTCCATCGATTCATTGGTCCTGCAAGATTTCATATGTATACAGTTTCAAAAATAAGCTACAGAAACATAGCAAACCCTAAGGAATCGTTAAGTCCCATAGGTTGCATAGTGTTTAGGAGAACGATCCAGCGGCATTCCTTTTTAAGGAGTGCTTTCTCCAAATCCCCACCTCTAATGCCTAGGGCCACTTTATCAAAGGCAAATGCTGTCAAGCACGTACTGTCAGACGAATGGTATTGTAGGAAATGTCTGGCTACAGATGTTATCTTTTTAAATGAGTCCAAGTCCCGTTTTGCGGTTTTGATATTTCTTGTATGTTCCAGGACCCTGAAGCGGACTTCACGTGTAGTCATGCCAATATATTTAAGGTCACAGGGACAAGTTAAACAGTATATCACACCCTTGGTCTTACAATTAAGGGTGTATCCAATATTATACTGTTTTGTATGGTTACTGTTTAGAAACTTGTCAGTCTGTACCATATATTTACAGGCAGAGCAGCTGTTACATTTTGAAAAGCCCTTTTTTCTAATAGACAAAAAGGTTTCACTTGTATGGGGGACATAGTGACTATGCACAAGTCGGTCTTTAAGGTTAGGTGACCGTCGACTTGTCATGTTGACCCTGTCACCTACCGCCTCCCTTAATTCTCCATCTGTACATAAGACTGGCCAATGCTTCTGAAGGATAAGCTGGAGATCTTTCCACCTGTCATTATACAGTATGTACCAATAAAATGTGTTTTGGAGTCCTGAGCCTTCATTTTAGGATGTAATAATGTAATGCGTTGGCTATTTGCACTATGCTGATACCCAGCATGAATATGTTTACTGCTATAGCCTCTGGATCTAAATCTTGTACGCATCTCAGCAGCCCTAGACTCGAAGCAATCCTCGGTAGAGCAATTACGCTTTAACCTCAAGAATTCGCTGCGAGGAATGCCCCGAATCTGGTGCTGCTGGTGAAAGCTTGAGGCATGCAGGATTGAATTTGTAGAGGTAGATTTTCTAAAAATATCTGTACCAATACCGCCACTCTCATCAATGTAGATCCTGAGATCCAGAAAATCCACCGATTGAGTGCTTGATTTGCAGGTAAGTTTGATATTAAGTTTGTTGTGGTTGAGTACATCGACGAAACTCCTAAGCTCCGTAGCAGAGCCCTGCCAGAGAATAAGAATATCTTCAATGTATCTCAACCACAACAAAACATGCATAGTAAGATAAAGATTTTCCTCACAAAATACCACCTCCCTCTCCCACCAACCCAAAAATAAGTTTGCATACGATGGGGCACATGTAGCCTCCATCGCCGTCCCTCTTATCTGTAAATAAAATCTACTCTTAAACACAAAATAATTGTGATGTAATATAAATGACAAAAGCTGTAAAAGAAAATTAGTGAGATTTGAGCTAAATGAAGACATTTTCAAAAAGAATTCCACTGCACATAAGCCATCTGTGTGGCTTATGGAAGTGTATAAAGCTTCCACATCACACGTGACAAGAATAGTATTGGCATCTGCCATGACGCCATCCAGACGAGAAAGTACGTCCATAGTGTCACGTAAGTATGACGGTAAAGCTTCCACTGCTGGGCGCAAGAAAGGATCCAGGAATTGACTGATGGGCTCACAGAGACTGCCAATACCAGCCACAATGGGTCTCCCAGGAGGATTAGTCATATTTTTATGAATCTTTGGTAACAAATATAGAGTTGCCATAATAGGGTGTTTTGTAATCAGGCTTTCTCTATTTTTGTTAGTTATTGTACCCATTGCACAGGCTTCACTGAGAATAATGTCAAGCTCTTTTTTGAACTTTTCAGTAGGATCAGCACTCAGTTCTGTGTAGCAATTGCGATCTCTCAATTGTTTGAAAGCCTCACGCTCATACTGAGACTTCTGTGTATGTGCATATATGGGATAAGCATCAGTGAATAATCTGTTTTCAGTGTGCCAACTGCTCTTTATTTTTTCTATATATATATATATATATCTTAATATATAAAATCGAATGGTTAGTGAGGTTAGTGCTATCTGCGGTGAATCTGATTGGTCCGTGACTCTCATTGGCCAAGAGGTACGCCCCACTGTGACATCACCTCCTTCACTCTCACACACTTGCAGTCACACCACACGCCCAGAACCTCTGAGGACTCCTTGGTAAGTTGACATATCACACTGTCACACCCCACACTCACACAACCCTGTACACACAGTCACCCCCTCACACTCACACACTCAGTGTCACACTCAACACTGTACACACACTCACACTCAACCCTGTACACACACACACACACACACTGTCACCCCTGTGTACACACACATTCACACTCACCCCTGTCAAACAACAACCTGTACACACACACACACACACACTCTCACCCCTGTGTACACACACACATCTTACACATTCCACACATTTACACTCACCCATTACCTTTATTGTCCCTGTGCACATCATCTCTTTTCATCCCGCTCTCTGGCCACATGCCCGTCTAAACCGCTCATATATGCCCGCCGCCGCGCACATTACACCGCCCGCACGCGTCCATTACCTTTATTGTCCCTGTGCACATCATCTCTTGCCGCCGCGCACATTACACTGGCCGCTCTCTGGCCACATACCCGTGTAAACCGCTCATATATGCCCGCCGCCGCGCACATTACACCGCCCGCACGCGTCCATTACCTTTATTGTCCCTGTGCACACGCGCGCACATTACACCCCCTCCGCTCACCTCCCCGGCGCTCCCCTCATCTCCATCCCCAGCGGGGGAACAGGCAGCGGACCCCCTTCCTCCCTCGCGGTGCCTCATCTCCATCCCCGGCGGGGGAACAGGCAGCGGACCCCCTTCCTCCCTCGCGGCGCCTAAGATGGCGGCGCAACCGGAAGGACACCCTTCTTCCCTCGCAGCGCCGAGTGAGAAGATGGCGGCGGCCGGAAGTAGAGGTACAGTAGGTGTCGCGTGTGTGTCGCTCTAGGTGACGTGTGTGTGTGTGTGTGTGTCACTGTGTGTCTGTGTGACAGTGTGTGTGTGTGACACTGTGTGTGTGTGTGACACTGTGTGTGTGTGTGACACTGTGTGTGTGTGTGACACTGTGTGTGTGTGTGTGACACTGTGTGTGTGTGTGTGTGACACTGTGTGTGTGTGTCGCCCCCCCTGCCTTTCATGCCCCCCCACCTTTCACGCCCCCCCCGCCTTTCACGCCCCCCCCTGCCTTTCACGCCCCCCCCCCTGCCTTTCACGCCCCCCCTGCCTTTCACACCCCCCCTGCCTTTCACGCCCCCCCCTGCCTTTCACGCCCCCCCCTGCCTTTCACGCTCCCCCCTGCCTTTCACACCCCCCCTCACGGCCTCCGGGCAACGCCGGGTATATCAGCTAGTATATATATATATATATATATATACAGTGTTCGACAATCCTATACATTTACTCGCCCGGGGCGGGTGGATTTAACCCCCAGGCGAGTAAACATTGGCCCAAGCAGCACACGTGTTTTTTTTTTAAATTTCCCCCGTTCGCGCTGAAATTTCCCTGCTCGCGTTTAAAAAAAAAAAAAAAACTCCCTACCTGACTGCTGTTTGGCGCGCGCTCCCAGGATTTGTGGGCGCGCGGCCAGGCTCTATATGAGCCCGCCCCCAACGAGCAGCCATTCTTTCTGCCCGGACATCAAGAGTAAGTACACGCCATGCTGCGGCCCCTCTGCTCCTTCCCTGCGATCCCCCTGGTCCCTACATGGCTCCCTACTCCCCACCGCGGCAGCTCTCCTGTCCCCTCCTCCTGTCCCCGTCCCCTGCTCCTGTCCCCTTCCCCTCCTCCTGTCCCCTTCTTCTGCTCCTGTCCCCTTCCCCTCCTCCATTCCCCTGCTCCTGTCCCCTTCCCCTCCTCCTGTCCCCTGCTCCTGTCCCCTTCCCCCTCCGCCTGTCCCTGCTCCTGTCCCCTTCGATCCACCGATCGCTGCCCCGGGCGGGAGGTCCCCACTGCTTGCAGCCCGGTTGGCGTGCGGAGGGGGGGGACTCTGCCCTAACCACGTGACTCCCACCTACCCTGCCGCCTCCCCGCCAGCTAGCTTCATGCCGCCGCGGGCTGGGGGGAAGAAGCAGTCTGCAAAGCTGCTTGGCCGCGCACTGTGAAGACATGCGGCGAGGGGAGCAGGGTAGTGGCGGCCACTGCGGGGCTGACTGTCCCCTGGGGGATACCTCGCCACGTGCCTCCCACCCACCCTGCCTCCCCAAAGCTTCCAATATGCCCGCGTGAGGTATCTGGGGTCGGCCTGCCCCCCCCCCACGAGCGGGGGGTGGGTGGGGGAGGAGCGTGGTGGTGGTGCTGGTCGTGGCCTTTCCTTCCCCCCCCCCCGTGTGTGTGTGTGTGAGCAAGTGTATGTGTGTATGTGTATGGGAGCATGTGTATGTGTGTATGTGTATGGGAGCATGTGTATGTGTGTATGTGTATGTGTGTATGT
This sequence comes from Ascaphus truei, assembly GCF_040206685.1. Lineage (NCBI taxonomy): Eukaryota > Metazoa > Chordata > Amphibia > Anura > Ascaphidae > Ascaphus > Ascaphus truei. The sequence continues at coordinate 36,592 of NW_027455309.1, forward strand.
GTATGGGAGCAAGTGTATGGGAGCAAGTGTATGTGTATGGGAGCATGTGTATGGGAGCAAGTGTATGTGTGTATGGGAGCATGTGTATGTGTGTGACACCAGAGGTACCCCCCAATCAGTCACCACCCCCCCAGTCAGTCACCACCCCCCCAGTCAGTCACCACCCCCCCAGTCAGTCACCACCCCCCAGTCAGTCACCACCCCCCCAGTCAGTCACCACCCCCCCAGTCAGTCACCCCCCCCCCCGTCAGTCACCCTCTCTGTGTATCACCCACCCTCTGTGTGTCACCCACCGTTTCTCCCCTCTGTGTCTCTCCCCCCACACTCTCTCTTTCCCCCACACTCTCTCTTTCCCCACACTCTCTCTTTCCCCCACACCCTCTCTCTCCCCCCCACACCCTCTCTCTCTCCCCCACACCCTCTCTCTCTCCCCCACACCCTCTCTCTCTCCCCCACACCCTCTCTCTCTCCCCCACACCCTCTCTCTCCCCCACACCCTCTCTCTCCCCCCTCTCTCTCTCCCCCACACCCTCTCTCTCTAACTCTCCCCCTCTCTCTCTCTCTCTCTCTCCCCCCACTCTCTCTCTCTCCCCCCACTCTCTCTCTCTCCCCCCACTCTCTCTCTCTCTCCCCCACTCTCTCTCTCTCCCCCCACTCTCTCTCTCTCCCCCCACTCTCTCTCTCCCCCCCACACTCTCTCTCCCCCCCACACTCTCTCTCCCCCCCCACACTCTCTCTCCCCCCCACACTCTCTCTCCCCCCCCACACTCTCTCTCCCCCCCCACACTCTCTCTCCCCCCCCCCCACACTCTCTCTCTCCCCCCCACTCTCTCTCTCCCCTCCCACTCTCTCTCTCCTCCCACTCTCTCTCTCTCTCTCTCCCCCCACTCTCTCTCTCCTCTCTCTCTCCCCCCCACTCTCTCTCTCCCCCCCACACTCTCTCTCTCTCCCCCCCACACTCTCTCTCTCTCCCCCCACACTCTCTCTCTCTCCCCCCCCACACTCTCTCTCTCTCCCCCCCACACTCTCTCTCTCTCCCCCCCACTCTCTCTCTCTCCCCCCCACTCTCTCTCTCTCCCCCCCACTCTCTCCCTCTCCCCCCCCCACTCTCACTCTCTCTCTCTCTCCCCCCACTCTCACTCTCTCTCCCCCCACTCTCTCTCTCTCTCTCCCACCCACTCTCTCTCTCTCTCTGCCCCCACTCCCTCTCTCTCTCTCTCTGCCCCCCACTCTCTCTCTCTCTCTCTCTGCCCCCACTCTCTCTTCTCTCTCCCCCCACTCTCTCTTTCTCCCCCCCCCCACTCTCTCTTTCTCCCCCCCCACTCTCTCTTCTCCCCCCCCCTCTCTCTCTCTCCCCCCCCCACTCTCTCTCTCTCTCCCCCCACACTCTCACTCTCTCCCCCCCACACACTCTCTCTCTCTCTCCCCCCCCCCACACACTCTCTCTCTCCCCCCCACTCTCTCTCTCCCTCTATCTCTCTAACCCCCCCACACTCTGGATCGCTTATTTACCCTATATATCTTACTTGCCCTATACTACACCGAAATAACCTATACTGCTGTCTTCCAGATCTGACTCAAGCTTCACACGGAAGATATCGGAATCCCCCCCTAACCCAGAAGACAGGTAGGGAACACATCCCCTCCAATGTGTAACATTGCGGGAATGAGGTACCTGGACATTGAGGGACTGCGGATCAGGTAAGATCCCAGGCGGGATTACTGCTTTAGATATTGTGAAGCGGGGGCGTCCAGACACTGGTTAAGAGGTTCAGGAACTAGTCATTCACATCTGGCTTTTATTTCTAGATCTGAAATTTACTCACACACACGTAACAAGGCCTAATTGTAGTATAATGTAATACAATAAATACATTTATGTCAAAAATGAATGTTGTTCTGACTAGGAATTTATTAAATGTATTTTATTTATATATTTTATTTTAAAGCGGGGTTGGGGGCGGGACTAGGGGTGGGGGCGGGACTAGGGGCGGGACTAGGTGGCGAGTAGATTTTTTGGTTGGGCGAGTAGATTTTTGGGTGATTTGTCGAACACTGTATATATATATATATATATATATATATATATATATACAGTGTTCGACAAATCACCCAAAAATCTACTCGCCCAACCAAAAAATCTACTCGCCACCTAGTCCCACCCCCAACCCGCCCCTAGTCCCGCCCCCAACTCGACGGCATGAAGCTAGTGGTCGAGCGGGCAGACTGGCATCCCCCCCCCATTCCCCCCCACACCTCATGTTGCGCCGTCATGAAGATAGCTGGGTTTAGTGTAATCTTTGGGGAGGCGACAGGGTGGGGAGGAGGCGACAGGGTGGGGGGAGGCACACTCTCCCATGCACACACACACACACCCATGCATACACACAGACACACACACACACGACAGGGGGAAGAAGAAAGGCAGCGCGACCACCACCACCACTGCCCCCGCTCCCCCCCCCCGTGACCATCTCCAACCCTGGACGGGGATCGGCGGGAAGTCAGGGTAAGCAGGGACAGGGACAGATTGGGGGGTCACTCCCACTACCATCTCCTGCCCCGCGGGGGGATTGGCGGTAAGCGGGGACAGAAGGGGGGACACCCCACTACCATCTCCTGCCCCCGTGCGAGGATCGGCGGGAAGCCGAGGTAAGCGAGGACAGGGACAGAAGGGGGGACACCCCACTACCATCTCCTGCCCCGCGCGGTGAGTAAGGTGGCTTGAAGGAGGCAGGGAAGGAGCAGAGGGGCCGCAGCATGCAGAGATTGGAGAGTACTTACTCTCCAATAGTGGGGGCGGGCTCATATAGAGCCTGGCCGCGCACCCACAAAGCCTGGGAGCGCGCGCCAATCAGCTGTCAGGTAGGTGGAGTTTTTTTTTTTTCAGCGCGAGCAGGGAAACTTTCAGCGCGAGCAGGGAAATTTAAAAAAACAAGCACGTGTTCTGCTTGGGCCAATATTTACCTCGCCCGGGGGTTAAATCCACACGCCCCGGGCGTGTGGATGTATAGGATTGTTGAACACTGTTTATATATATAT
>NW_027455310.1:0-39597 GCF_040206685.1 Ascaphus truei
CTGAGGAGACGGGAGGAGGCGGGAGGAGGAGAATACGGACAAAACTGTCCCGACCAAAATAGCCGCGGACTTCCAAGGCGTCTTCTCATACCTTTCTTGGACACACAAGGAGAGAGGGAACAGCTGTCAGGGTGTGGGGGGGCGAGAGGCGAGAGAGGGGGAGAGAGGCGAGAGGGGGGGGGAGAGAGGCGAGAGGGGGGAGAGGGGCGAAAGGGGGGAGAGGGGCGAAAGGGGGGAGAGAGGCGAGAGGGGGGAGAGAGGCGAGGGGGGGGGGGAGAGAGGCAGCCCTGCCATTAACACTGACTAACCCCCCCCCCCCCCCCAGATATGATGGAGGTTTTTGACAGGACAGTATGGATGTATATAGGACAGGACAGGAACCGGTCTATATAGGACAGGATGGGTGTATATAAAATAGGATAGGTGTATATAGGACAAGACAAGTTTATATAGGAGAGAATGGGTACAGGGCGAGTGTATATAGGACAAGACAGGTATATATAGGAGAGGATGGGTACAGGGCGGGTGTATATAGGACAGGACGGGTGTATATAAAATAGAACGGGACAGGTGTATATAGAACAGTACAGAACGGGAGTATATAGGACAGGTATATATAGAATAAAAATGGACAGGTGAATATAGAATAGGACAGGTGTCTATAGAATAAAACAAGACCGTATATATAGGACAGGTGTATATAGAAAAAGACAAGATAGGTGAATATAGGAAGGACAGGTATATACAGGACTGGTGTCTATAGGACAGGGCGAGTGTGTATAGGACAGAGCGAGTGTGTATAGGACACGATGGGTGTGTAAAGGACAGGGCGGGTGTGTAAAGGACAGGGCGGGTATATATAGGACAGGCAAGGTAGGAGAAAGGAAGAGGCACACAAAATATAGTGGAATCAAATGATTTCCAAATGTATTGATGCATCAGAGCTAACAAGGTAACGTTTCAGGACAAGCAGTCCCTTCCTCAGAGCTAACAAAGGTAACGTTTCAGGACACGCAGTCCCTTCCTCAGAGCTAACAGTGGTAACGTTTCAGGACACGCAGTCCCTTCCTCAGAGCTAACAGTGGTAACGTTTCAGGACAAGCAGTCCCTTCCTCAGAGCTAACAGTGGTAACGTTTCAGGACACGTAGCCCCTTCCTCAGCGCTAACAGTGGTAACGTTTCAGGACACGCAGTCCCTTCCTCAGAGCTAACAGTGGTAACGTTTCAGGACACGCAGTCCCTTCCTCAGAGCTAACAGTGGTAACGTTTCAGGACACGCAGTCCCTTCCTCAGAGCTAACAGTGGTAACGTTTCAGACACGCAGTCCCTTCCTCAGCGCTAACAAAGGTAACGTTTCAGGACACGCAGTCCCTTCCTCAGAGCTAACAGTGGTAACGTTTCAGGACACGCAGTCCCTTCCTCAGAGCTAACAGTGGTAACGTTTCAGGACACGCAGTCCCTTCCTCAGAGCTAACAGTGGTAACGTTTCAGGACACGCAGTCCCTTCCTTAGAGCTAACAGTGGTAACGTTTCAGGACACGTAGCCCCTTCCTCAGCGCTAACAGTGGTAACGTTTCAGGACACGCAGTCCCTTCCTCAGAGCTAACAGTGGTTACGTTTCAGGACACGCAGTCCCTTCCTCAGAGCTAACAGTGGTAACGTTTCAGGACACGCAGTCCCTTCCTCAGAGCTAACAGTGGTAACGTTTCAGGACACGCAGTCCCTTCCTCAGAGCTAACAGTGGTAACGTTTCAGGACACGCAGTCCCTTCCTCAGAGCTAACAGTGGTAACGTTTCAGAACACGCAGTCCCTTCCTCAGAGCTAACAATGGCAACGTTTCAGGACACGCAGTCCCTTCCTCAGAGCTAACAGTGGTAACGTTTCAGGACACGCAGTCCCTTCCTCAGAGCTAACAGTGGTAACGTTTCAGGACACGCAGTCCCTTCCTCAGAGCTAACAGTGGTAACGTTTCAGGACACGCAGTCCCTTCCTCAGAGCTAACAATGGTAACGTTTCAGGACACGCAGTCCCTTCCTCAGAGCTAACAGTGGTAACGTTTCAGGACACGCAGTCCCTTCCTCAGAGCTAACAGTGGTAACGTTTCAGGACACGCAGTCCCTTCCTCAGAGCTAACAGTGGTAACGTTTCAGGACACGCAGTCCTTCCTCAGAGCTAACAGTGGTAACGTTTCAGGACACGCTTTCCCTTCTCAGAGCTAACAGTGGTAACGTTTCAGGACACGCAGTCCCTTCCTCAGAGCTAACAGTGGTAACGTTTCAGGACACGCAGTCCCTTCCTCAGAGCTAACAGTGGTAACGTTTCAGGACACGCAGTCCCTTCCTCAGAGCTAACAGTGGTAACGTTTCAGGACACGCAGTCCCTTCCTCAGAGCTAACAGTGTAATGTTTCAGGACACGCAGTCCCTTCCTCAGAGCTAACAGTGGTAACGTTTCAGACACGCAGTCCCTTCCTCAGAGCTAACAGTGGTAACGTTTCAGGACACGCAGTCCCTTCCTCAGAGCTAACAGTGGTAACGTTTCAGGACACGCAGTCCCTTCCTCAGAGCTTACAGTGGTAACGTTTCAGAACACGCAGTCCCTTCCTCAGAGCTAACAGTGGTAATGTTTCAGGACACGCAGTCCCTTCCTCAGAGCTAACAGTGGTAACGTTCAGGACAAGCAGTCCCTTCCTCAGCGCTAACAGTGGTAACGTTTCAGGACACGCAGTCCCTTCCTCAGAGCTAACAGTGGTAACGTTTCAGGACACGCAGTCCCTTCCTCAGCGCTAACAGTGGTAACGTTTCAGGACACGCGGTCCCTTCCTCAGAGCTAACAGTGGTAACGTTTCAGGACACGCAGTCCCTTCCTCTGTGCTAACAGTGGTAACGTTTCAGGACACACGCAGTCCCTTCCTCAGAGCTAACAGTGGTAACGTTTCAGGACAAGCAGTCCCTTCCTCAGAGCTAACAGTGGTAACGTTTCAGGACAAGCAGTCCCTTCCTCAGAGCTAACAGTGGTAACGTTTCAGGACACGCAGTCCCTTCCTCAGAGCTAACAGTGGTAACGTTTCAGGACACGCAGTCCCTTCCTCAGCGCTAACAGTGGTAACGTTTCAGGACACGCAGTCCCTTCCTCAGAGCTAACAGTGGTAACGTTCCAGGACACGCAGTCCCTTCCTCAGCGCTAACAGTGGTAACGTTTCAGGACACGCAGTCCCTTCCTCAGAGCTAGCAGTGGTAACGTTTCAGGACAAGCAGTCCCTTCCTCAGAGCTAACAGTGGTAACGTTTCAGGACAAGCAGTCCCTTCCTCAGAGCTAACAGTGGTAACGTTTCAGGACACGCAGTCCCTTCCTCAGAGCTAACAGTGGTAACGTTTCAGGACACGCAGTCCCTTCCTCAGAGCTAACAGTGGTAACGTTTCAGGACACGCGGTCCCTTCCTCAGAGCTAACAGTGGTAACGTTTCAGGACACGCAGTCCTTCCTCAGAGCTAACAGTGGTAACGTTTCAGGACACGCAGTCCTTCCTCAGAGCTAACAGTGGTAACGTTTCAGGACACGCAGTCCCTTCCTCAGAGCTAACAGTGGTAACGTTTCAGGACACGCAGTCCCTTCCTCAGAGCTAACAGTGGTAACGTTTCAGGACAAGCAGTCCCTTCCTCAGAGCTAACTCTGCGTGTCCTGAAACGTTACCACTGTTAGCTCTGAGGAAGGGACTGCGTGTCCTGAAACGTTACCACTGTTAGCTCTGAGGAAGGGACTGCGTGTCCTGAAACGTTACCACTGTTAGCTCTGAGGAAGGGACTGCGTGTCCTGAAACGTTACCTTTGTTAGCTCTGAGGAAGGGACTGCGTGTCCTGAAACGTTACCATTGTTAGCTCTGAGGAAGGGACTGCGTGTCCTGAAACGTTACCACTGTTAGCTCTGAGGAAGGGACTGCGTGTCCTGAAACGTTACCACTGTTAGCTCTGAGGAAGGGACTGCCGTGTACTGAAACGTTACCACTGTTAGCTCTGAGGAAGGGACTGCGTGTCCTGAAACGTTACCACTGTTAGCTCTGAGGAAGGGACTGCGTGTCCTGAAACGTTACCACTGTTAGCTCTGAGGAAGGGACTGCGTGTCCTGAAACGTTACCACTGTTAGCTCTGAGGAAGGGACTGCGTGTCCTGAAACATTACCACTGTTAGCTCTGAGGAAGGGACTGCGTGTCCTGAAACGTTACCACTGTTAGCTCTGAGGAAGGGACTGCGTGTCCTGAAACATTACCACTGTTAGCTCTGAGGAAGGGACTGCGTGTTCTGAAACGTTACCTTTGTTAGTTCTGAGGAAGGGACTGCGTGTCCTGAAACGTTACCACTGTTAGCGCTGAGGAAGGGACTGCGTGTCCCTGAAACGTTACCACTGTTAGCGCTGAGGAAGGGACTGCGTGTCCTGAAACGTTACCACTGTTAGCGCTGAGGAAGGGACTGCGTGTCCTGAAACGTTACCACTGTTAGCTCTGAGGAAGGGACTGCGTGTCCTGAAACGTTACCTTTGTTAGCTCTGAGGAAGGGACTGCGTGTCCTGAAACGTTACCACTGTTAGCTCTGAGGAAGGGACTGCGTGTCCTGAAACGTTACCACTGTTAGCTCTGAGGAGGGACTGCGTGTCCTGAAACGTTACCACTGTTAGCTCTGAGGAAGGGACTGCGTGTCCTGAAACGTTACCACTGTTAGCTCTGAGGAAGGGACTGCGTGTCCTGAAACGTTACCACTGTTAGCTCTGAGGAAGGGACCGCGTGTCCTGAAACGTTACCACTGTTAGCTCTGAGGAAGGGACTGCGTGTCCTGAAACGTTACCACTGTTAGCTCTGAGGGACTGCGTGTCCTGAAGCGTTACCTTTGATAGCTCTGAGGAAGGGACTGCGTGTCCTGAAACGTTACCTTTGTTAGCTCTGAGGAAGGGACTGCTTGTCCTGAAACGTTACCACTGTTAGCTCTGCGGAAGGGACTGCTTGTCCTGAAACGTTACCTTTGTTAGCACTGAGGAAGGAACTGCGTGTCCTGAAACGTTACCACTGTTAGCGCTGAGGAAGGGACTGCGTGTCCTGAAACGTTACCATTGTTAGCTCTGAGGAAGGGACTGCGTGTCCTGAAACGTTACCACTGTTAGCTCTGAGGAAGGGACTGCGTGTCCTGAAACGTTACCACTGTTAGCGCTGAGGAAGGGACTGCTTGTCCTGAAACGTTACCTTTGATAGCTCTGAGGAAGGGACCGCTTGTCCTGAAACGTTACCTTTGATAGCTCTGAGGAAGGGACTGCGTGTCCTGAAACGTTACCACTGTTAGCGCTGAGGAAGGGGCTACGTGTCCTGAAACGTTACCACTGTTAGCTCTGAGGAAGGGACTGCGTGTCCTGAAACGTTACCTTTGTTAGCTCTGAGGAAGGGACTGTGTGTCCTGAAACGTTACCATTATTAGCTCTGAGGAAGGGACTGCGTGTCCTGAAACGTTACCACTGTTAGCTCTGAGGAAGGGACTGCGTGTCCTGAAACGTTACCACTGTTAGCTCTGAGGAAGGGACTGCGTGTCCTGAAACGTTACCACTGTTAGCTCTGAGGAAGGGACTGCGTGTCCTGAAACGTTACACTGTTAGCTCTGAGGAAGGGACTGCGTGTCCTGAAACGTTACCACTGTTAGCTCTGAGGAAGGGACTGCGTGTCCTGAAACGTTACCACTGCTAGCTCTGAGGAAGGGACTGCGTGTCCTGAAACGTTACCACTGTTAGCGCTGAGGAAGGGACTGCTTGTCCTGAAACGTTACCACTGTTAGCTCTGAGGAAGGGACTGCGTGTCCTGAAACGTTACCACTGTTAGCGCTGAGGAAGGGACTGCGTGTCCTGAAACGTTACCATTGTTAGCTCTGAGGAAGGGACTGCGTGTCCTGAAACGTTACCACTGTTAGCGCTGAGGAAGGGACTGCGTGTCCTGAAACGTTACCATTGTTAGCTCTGAGGAAGGGACTGCGTGTCCTGAAACGTTACCACTGTTAGCGCTGAGGAAGGGACTGCGTGTCCTGAAACGTTACCATTGTTAGCTCTGAGGAAGGGACTGCTTGTCCTGAAACGTTACCACTGTTAGCTCTGAGGAAGGGACTGCGTGTCCTGAAACGTTACCACTGTTAGCGCTGAGGAAGGGACTGCTTGTCCTGAAACGTTACCACTGTTAGCTCTGAGGAAGGGACCGCGTGTCCTGAAACGTTACCACTGTTAGCGCTGAGGAAGGGACTGCTTGTCCTGAAACGTTACCTTTGATAGCTCTGAGGAAGGGACTGCGTGTCCTGAAACGTTACCACTGTTAGCTCTGAGGAAGGGACTGCGTGTCCTGAAACGTTACCACTGTTAGCTCTGAGGAAGGGACTGCGTGTCCTGGAACGTTACCTTTGTTAGCTCTGAGGAAGGGACTGCGTGTCCTGAAACGTTACCACTGTTAGCTCTGAGGAAGGGACTGCGTGTCCTGAAACGTTACCACTGTTAGCTCTGAGGAAGGGACTGCGTGTCCTGAAACGTTACCACTGTTAGCTCTGAGGAAGGGACTGCTTGTCCTGAAACGTTACCTTTGTTAGCTCTGAGGAAGGGACTGCGTGTCCTGAAACGTTACCACTGTTAGCTCTGCGGAAGGGACTGCGTGTCCTGAAACGTTACCTTTGTTAGCTCTGAGGAAGGGACCGCGTGTCCTGAAACGTTACCACTGTTAGCTCTGAGGAAGGGACCGCTTGTCCTGAAACGTTACCACTGTTAGCTCTGAGGAAGGGACTGCTTGTCCTGAAACGTTACCTTTGTTAGCTCTGAGGAAGGGACTGCGTGTCCTGAAACGTTACCACTGTTAGCTCTGAGGAAGGGACCGCGTGTCCTGAAACGTTACCACTGTTAGCTCTGAGGAAGGGACCGCTTGTCCTGAAACGTTACCACTGTTAGCTCTGAGGAAGGGACTGCGTGTTCTGAAACGTTACCACTGTTAGCTCTGAGGAAGGGACTGCGTGTCCTGAAACGTTACCACTGTTAGCTCTGAGGAAGGGACTGCGTGTCCTGAAACGTTACCACTGTTAGCTCTGAGGAAGGGACTGCGTGTCCTGAAACGTTACCACTGTTAGCTCTGAGGAAGGGACTGCTTGTCCTGAAACGTTACCACTGTTAGCTCTGAGGAAGGGACTGCTTGTCCTGAAACGTTACCACTGTTAGCTCTGAGGAAGGGACTGCGTGTCCTGAAACGTTACCACTGTTAGCGCTGAGGAAGGGACTGCGTGTCCTGAAACGTTACCACTGTTAGCGCTGAGGAAGGGACTGTGTGTCCTGAAACGTTACCATTGTTAGCTCTGAGGAAGGGACTGCGTGTCCTGAAACGTTACCACTGTTAGCTCTGAGGAAGGGACTGCGTGTCCTGAAACGTTACCACTGTTAGCTCTGAGGAAGGGACTGCTTGTCCTGAAACGTTACCTTTGTTAGCTCTGAGGAAGGGACTGCGTGTCCTGAAACGTTACCTTTGTTAGCTCTGAGGAAGGGACCGCGTGTCCTGAAACGTTACCACTGTTAGCTCTGAGGAAGGGACCGCTTGTCCTGAAACGTTACCACTGTTAGCTCTGAGGAAGGGACTGCTTGTCCTGAAACGTTACCACTGTTAGCGCTGAGGAAGGGACTGCGTGTCCTGAAACGTTACCACTGTTAGCTCTGAGGAAGGGACTGCTTGTCCTGAAACGTTACCTTTGTTAGCTCTGAGGAAGGGACTGCGTGTCCTGAAACGTTACCACTGTTAGCTCTGAGGAAGGGACCGCGTGTCCTGAAACGTTACCACTGTTAGCTCTGAGGAAGGGACCGCTTGTCCTGAAACGTTACCACTGTTAGCTCTGAGGAAGGGACCGCGTGTCCTGAAACGTTACCACTGTTAGCTCTGAGGAAGGGACTGCTTGTCCTGAAACGTTACCACTGTTAGCGCTGAGGAAGGGACTGCGTGTCCTGAAACGTTACCACTGTTAGCTCTGAGGAAGGGACTGCTTGTCCTGAAACGTTACCACTGTTAGCTCTGAGGAAGGGACTGCGTGTCCTGAAACGTTACCACTGTTAGCGCTGAGGAAGGGACTGCGTGTCCTGAAACGTTACCACTGTTAGCTCTGAGGAAGGGACTGCTTGTCCTGAAACGTTACCACTGTTAGCGCTGAGGAAGGGACTGCGTGTCCTGAAACGTTACCACTGTTAGCGCTGAGGAAGGGACTGCTTGTCCTGAAACGTTACCACTGTTAGCGCTGAGGAAGGGACTGCGTGTCCTGAAACGTTACCACTGTTAGCTCTGAGGAAGGGACTGCGTGTCCTGAAACGTTACCACTGTTAGCGCTGAGGAAGGGACTGCGTGTCCTGAAACGTTACCACTGTTAGCGCTGAGGAAGGGACTGCGTGTCCTGAAACGTTACCACTGTTAGCTCTGAGGAAGGGACTGCTTGTCCTGAAACGTTACCACTGTTAGCTCTGAGGAAGGGACTGCGTGTCCTGAAACGTTACCTTTGTTAGCTCTGAGGAAGGGACTGCGTGTCCTGAAAGGTTACCTTTGTTAGCTCTGAGGAAGGGACTGCGTGTCCTGAAACGTTACCACTGTTAGCTCTGAGGAAGGGACTGCGTGTCCTGAAACGTTACCACTGTTAGCTCTGAGGAAGGGACCGCGTGTCCTGAAACGTTACCACTGTTAGCGCTGAGGAAGGGACCGCGTGTCCTGAAACGTTACCACTGTTAGCTCTGAGGAAGGGACTGCGTGTCCTGAAACGTTACCACTGTTAGCTCTGAGGAAGGGACTGCTTGTCCTGAAACGTTACCACTGTTAGCTCTGAGGAAGGGACTGCGTGTCCTGAAACGTTACCACTGTTAGCTCTGAGGAAGGGACTGCGTGTCCTGAAACGTTACCACTGTTAGCTCTGAGGAAGGGACCGCGTGTCCTGAAACGTTACCACTGTTAGCTCTGAGGAAGGGACCGCGTGTCCTGAACCGTTATCACTGTTAGCTCTGAGGAAGGGACCGCGTGTCCTGAAACGTTACCACTGTTAGCTCTGAGGAAGGGACTGCGTGTCCTGAAACGTTACCACTGTTAGCGCTGAGGAAGGGACTACGTGTCCTGAAACGTTACCATTGTTAGCTCTGAGGAAGGGACTGCGTGTCCTGAAACGTTACCACTGTTAGCTCTGAGGAAGGGACTGCGTATCCTGAAACGTTACCACTGTTAGCGCTGAGGAAGGGACTGCGTGTCCTGAAACGTTACTACTGTTAGCGCTGAGGAAGGGACTACGTGTCCTGAAACGTTACCATTGTTAGCTCTGAGGAAGGGACTGCGTGTCCTGAAACGTTACCACTGTTAGCTCTGAGGAAGGGACTGCTTGTCCTGAAACGTTACCACTGTTAGCTCTGAGGAAGGGACTGCGTGTCCTGAAACGTTACCACTGTTAGCTCTGAGGAAGGGACTGCTTGTCCTGAAACGTTACCACTGTTAGCTCTGAGGAAGGGACTGCGTGTCCTGAAACGTAACCACTGTTAGCTCTGAGGAAGGGACTGCTTGTCCTGAAACGTTACCACTGTTAGCTCTGAGGAAGGGACTGCGTGTCCTGAAACGTTACCACTGTTAGCTCTGAGGAAGGGACTGCGTGTCCTGAAACGTTACCACTGTTAGCGCTGAGGAAGGGACTGCGTGTCCTGAAACGTTACCACTGTTAGCTCTGAGGAAGGGACTGCGTGTCCTGAAACGTTACCACTGTTAGCTCTGAGGAAGGGACCGCGTGTCCTGAAACGTTACCTTTGTTAGCTCTGAGGAAGGGACTGCTTGTCCTGAAACGTTACCTTTGATAGCTCTGAGGAAGGGACCGCTTGTCCTGAAACGTTACCTTTGTTAGCTCTGAGGAAGGGACTGCGTGTCCTGAAACGTTACCACTGTTAGCTCTGAGGAAGGGACTGCGTGTCCTGAAACGTTACCACTGTTAGCTCTGAGGAAGGGACTGCGTGTCCTGAAACGTTACCTTTGTTAGCTCTGAGGAAGGGACTGCGTGTCCTGAAACGTTACCACTGTTAGCTCTGAGGAAGGGACTGCGTGTCCTGAAACGTTACCACTGTTAGCTCTGAGGAAGGGACTGCGTGTCCTGAAACGTTACCACTGTTAGCTCTGAGGAAGGGACTGCGTGTCCTGAAACGTTACCACTGTTAGCGCTGAGGAAGGGACTGCTTGTCCTGAAACGTTACCACTGTTAGCTCTGAGGAAGGGACTGCGTGTCCTGAAACATTACCACTGTTAGCTCTGAGGAAGGGACTGCGTGTCCTGAAACGTTACCTTTGTTAGCTCTGAGGAAGGGACTGCGTGTCCTGAAACGTTACCACTGTTAGCTCTGAGGAAGGGACTGCGTGTCCTGAAACGTTACCACTGTTAGCTCTGTGGAAGGGACTGCGTGTCCTGAAACGTTACCACTGTTAGCTCTGAGGAAGGGACTGCGTGTCCTGAAACGTTACCACTGTTAGCTCTGAGGAAGGGACTGCGTGTCCTGAAACGTTACCACTGTTAGCTCTGTGGAAGGGACTGCGTGTCCTGAAACGTTACCACTGTTAGCTCTGAGGAAGGGACTGCGTGTCCTGAAACGTTACCACTGTTAGCTCTGAGGAAGGGACTGCGTGTCCTGAAACGTTACCTTTGTTAGCTCTGAGGAAGGGACTGCGTGTCCTGAAACGTTACCACTGTTAGCTCTGAGGAAGGGACTGCGTGTCCTGAAACGTTACCACTGTTAGCTCTGTGGAAGGGACTGCGTGTCCTGAAACGTTACCACTGTTAGCTCTGAGGAAGGGACTGCGTGTCCTGAAACGTTACCACTGTTAGCTCTGAGGAAGGGACTGCGTGTCCTGAAACGTTACCACTGTTAGCTCTGTGGAAGGGACTGCGTGTCCTGAAACGTTACCACTGTTAGCTCTGAGGAAGGGACTGCGTGTCCTGAAACGTTACCACTGTTAGCTCTGAGGAAGGGACCGCGTGTCCTGAAACATTACCACTGTTAGCTCTGAGGAAGGGAAAGCGTGTCCTGAAACGTTACCACTGTTAGCTCTGAGAAAGGGACTGCGTGTCCTGAAACGTTACCACTGTTAGCTCTGAGAAAGGGACTGCGTGTCCTGAAACGTTACCACTGTTAGCTCTGAGGAAGGGACTGCGTGTCCTGAAACGTTACCACTGTTAGCTCTGAGGAAGGGACTGCGTGTCCTGAAACATTACCATTGTTAGCTCTGAGGAAGGGACTGCGTGTCCTGAACCGTTACCACTGTTAGCTCTGAGGAAGGGACTGCGTGTCCTGAAACGTTACCACTGTTAGCTCTGAGGAAGGGACTGCGTGTCCTGAAACGTTACCACTGTTAGCTCTGAGGAAGGGACTGCGTGTCCTGAAACGTTACCACTGTTAGCTCTGAGGAAGGGACTGCGTGTCCTGAAACGTTACCACTGCTAGCTCTGAGGAAGGGACTGCGTGTCCTGAAACGTTACCACTGTTAGCGCTGAGGAAGGGACTGCGTGTCCTGAAACGTTACCACTGTTAGCTCTGAGGAAGGGACTGCGTGTCCTGAAACGTTACCACTGTTAGCGCTGAGGAAGGGACTGCGTGTCCTGAAACGTTACCACTGTTAGCTCTGAGGAAGGGACTGCGTGTCCTGAAACGTTACCACTGTTAGCGCTGAGGAAGGGACTGCGTGTCCTGAAACGTTACCACTGTTAGCTCTGAGGAAGGGACTGCGTGTCCTGAAACGTTACCACTGTTAGCTCTGAGGAAGGGACTGCGTGTCCTGAAACGTTACCACTGTTAGCGCTGAGGAAGGGACTGCGTGTCCTGAAACGTTACCACTGTTAGCGCTGAGGAAGGGACTGCGTGTCCTGAAACGTTACCACTGTTAGCTCTGAGGAAGGGACTGCGTGTCCTGAAACGTTACCACTGTTAGCTCTGAGGAAGGGACTGCTTGTCCTGAAACGTTACCACTGTCAGCTCTGAGGAAGGGACTGCGTGTCCTGAAACGTTACCACTGTTAGCTCTGAGGAAGGGACTGCGTGTTCTGAAACGTTACCACTGTTAGCTCTGAGGAAGGGACTGCGTGTCCTGAAACGTTACCACTGTTAGCTCTGAGGAAGGGACTGCGTGTCCTGAAACGTTACCACTGTTAGCACTGAGGAAGGGACTGCTTGTCCTGAAACGTTACCACTGTTAGCTCTGAGGAAGGGACTGCGTGTCCTGAAACGTTACCACTGTTAGCTCTGAGGAAGGGACTGCGTGTCCTGAAACGTTACCACTGTTAGCTCTGAGGAAGGGACTGCGTGTCCTGAAACGTTACCACTGTTAGCGCTGAGGAAGGGACTGCGTGTCCTGAAACGTTACCACTGTTAGCTCTGAGGAAGGGACTGCGTGTCCTGAAACGTTACCACTGTTAGCTCTGAGGAAGGGACTGCTTGTCCTGAAACGTTACCACTGTCAGCTCTGAGGAAGGGACTGCGTGTCCTGAAACGTTACCACTGTTAGCTCTGAGGAAGGGACTGCGTGTTCTGAAACGTTACCACTGTTAGCTCTGAGGAAGGGACTGCGTGTCCTGAAACGTTACCACTGTTAGCTCTGAGGAAGGGACTGCGTGTCCTGAAACGTTACCACTGTTAGCGCTGAGGAAGGGACTGCTTGTCCTGAAACGTTACCACTGTTAGCTCTGAGGAAGGGACTGCGTGTCCTGAAACGTTACCACTGTTAGCTCTGAGGAAGGGACTGCGTGTCCTGAAACGTTACCACTGTTAGCTCTGAGGAAGGGACTGCGTGTCCTGAAACGTTACCACTGTTAGCTCTGAGGAAGGGACTGCGTGTCCTGAAACGTTACCACTGTTAGCTCTGAGGAAGGGACTGCGTGTCCTGAAACGTTACCTCTGTTAGCTCTGAGGAAGGGACTGCGTGTCCTGAAACGTTACCACTGTTAGCGCTGAGGAAGGGACTGCGTGTCCTGAAACGTTACCACTGTTAGCTCTGAGGAAGGGACTGCGTGTCCTGAAACGTTACCTTTGTTAGCTCTGAGGAAGGGACAGCGTGTCCTGAAACGTTACCACTGTTAGCCCTGAGGAAGGGACTGCGTGTCCTGAAACGTTACCTTTGTTAGCTCTGAGGAAGGGACTGCGTGTCCTGAAACGTTACCACTGTTAGCTCTGAGGAAGGGACTGCGTGTCCTGAAACGTTACCACTGTTAGCTCTGAGGAAGGGACTGCGTGTCCTGAAACGTTACCATTGTTAGCTCTGAGGAAGGGACTGCGTGTCCTGAAACGTTACCACTGTTAGCTCTGAGGAAGGGACTGCGTGTCCTGAAACGTTACCACTGTTAGCTCTGAGGAAGGGACTGCGTGTCCTGAAACGTTACCACTGTTAGCGCTGAGGAAGGGACTGCGTGTCCTGAAACGTTACCACTGTTAGCTCTGAGGAAGGGACTGCGTGTCCTGAAACGTTACCACTGTTAGCTCTGAGGAAGGGACTGCGTGTCCTGAAACGTTACCACTGTTAGCTCTGAGGAAGGGACTGCGTGTCCTGAAACGTTACCACTGTTAGCTCTGAGGAAGGGACTGCGTGTCCTGAAACGTTACCACTGTTAGCTCTGAGGAAGGGACTGCTTGTCCTGAAACGTTACCACTGTTAGCTCTGAGGAAGGGACCGCGTGTCCTGAAACGTTACCACTGTTAGCTCTGAGGAAGGGACTGCGTGTCCTGAAACGTTACCTTTGTTAGCTCTGAGGAAGGGACTGCGTGTCCTGAAACGTTACCACTGTTAGCTCTGAGGAAGGGACTGCGTGTCCTGAAACGTTACCACTGTTAGCTCTGAGGAAGGGACTGCGTGTCCTGAAACGTTACCACTGTTAGCTCTGAGGAAGGGACTGCTTGTCCTGAAACGTTACCACTGTTAGCTCTGAGGAAGGGACTGCGTGTCCTGAAACGTTACCACTGTTAGCTCTGAGGAAGGGACTGCGTGTCCTGAAACGTTACCACTGTTAGCTCTGAGGAAGGGACTGCGTGTCCTGAAACGTTACCACTGTTAGCTCTGAGGAAGGGACTGCGTGTCCTGAAACGTTACCACTGTTAGCTCTGTGGAAGGGACTGCGTGTCCTGAAACGTTACCACTGTTAGCTCTGAGGAAGGGACTGCGTGTCCTGAAACGTTACCACTGTTAGCTCTGAGGAAGGGACCGCGTGTCCTGAAACATTACCACTGTTAGCTCTGAGGAAGGGAAAGCGTGTCCTGAAACGTTACCACTGTTAGCTCTGAGAAAGGGACTGCGTGTCCTGAAACGTTACCACTGTTAGCGCTGAGGAAGGGACTGCGTGTCCTGAAACGTTACCACTGTTAGCTCTGAGGAAGGGACTGCGTGTCCTGAAACGTTACCACTGTTAGCTCTGAGGAAGGGACTGCGTGTCCTGAAACGTTACCACTGTTAGCTCTGAGAAAGGGACTGCGTGTCCTGAAACGTTACCACTGTTAGCTCTGAGGAAGGGACTGCGTGTCCTGAAACGTTACCACTGTTAGCTCTGAGGAAGGGACTGCGTGTCCTGAAACATTACCATTGTTAGCTCTGAGGAAGGGACTGCGTGTCCTGAACCGTTACCACTGTTAGCTCTGAGGAAGGGACTGCGTGTCCTGAAACGTTACCACTGTTAGCTCTGAGGAAGGGACTGCGTGTCCTGAAACGTTACCACTGTTAGCTCTGAGGAAGGGACTGCGTGTCCTGAAACGTTACCACTGCTAGCTCTGAGGAAGGGACTGCGTGTCCTGAAACGTTACCACTGTTAGCGCTGAGGAAGGGACTGCGTGTCCTGAAACGTTACCACTGTTAGCTCTGAGGAAGGGACTGCGTGTCCTGAAACGTTACCACTGTTAGCTCTGAGGAAGGGACTGCGTGTCCTGAAACGTTACCACTGTTAGCTCTGAGGAAGGGACTGCGTGTCCTGAAACGTTACCACTGTTAGCGCTGAGGAAGGGACTGCGTGTCCTGAAACGTTACCACTGTTAGCGCTGAGGAAGGGACTGCGTGTCCTGAAACGTTACCACTGTTAGCGCTGAGGAAGGGACTGCGTGTCCTGAAACGTTACCACTGTTAGCTCTGAGGAAGGGACTGCTTGTCCTGAAACGTTACCACTGTCAGCTCTGAGGAAGGGACTGCGTGTCCTGAAACGTTACCACTGTTAGCTCTGAGGAAGGGACTGCGTGTTCTGAAACGTTACCACTGTTAGCTCTGAGGAAGGGACTGCGTGTCCTGAAACGTTACCACTGTTAGCTCTAAGGAAGGGACTGCGTGTCCTGAAACGTTACCACTGTTAGCGCTGAGGAAGGGACTGCTTGTCCTGAAACGTTACCACTGTTAGCTCTGAGGAAGGGACTGCGTGTCCTGAAACGTTACCACTGTTAGCTCTGAGGAAGGGACTGCGTGTCCTGAAACGTTACCACTGTTAGCTCTGAGGAAGGGACTGCGTGTCCTGAAACGTTACCACTGTTAGCTCTGAGGAAGGGACTGCGTGTCCTGAAACGTTACCACTGTTAGCTCTGAGGAAGGGACTGCGTGTCCTGAAACGTTACCTCTGTTAGCTCTGAGGAAGGGACTGCGTGTCCTGAAACGTTACCACTGTTAGCGCTGAGGAAGGGACTGCGTGTCCTGAAACGTTACCACTGTTAGCTCTGAGGAAGGGACTGCGTGTCCTGAAACGTTACCTTTGTTAGCTCTGAGGAAGGGACTGCGTGTCCTGAAACGTTACCACTGTTAGCTCTGAGGAAGGGACTGCGTGTCCTGAAACGTTACCACTGTTAGCTCTGAGGAAGGGACTGCTTGTCCTGAAACGTTACCACTGTTAGCTCTGAGGAAGGGACTGCGTGTCCTGAAACGTTACCACTGTTAGCTCTGAGGAAGGGACTGCGTGTCCTGAAACGTTACCTTTGTTAGCTCTGAGGAAGGGACTGCGTGTGTGTGTGTGTGTGTCTGTGAAGCGCTGAGTCCCAGTATGTGTGTGTGTATATGTGTGTGTAGCTCTGAGTCCCAGTGTGTGTGTGTGTGTGTGTGTGTGTGTGTGTGTGTGTGTGTGTGTGTGTGTGTGTGTGTGTGTGTGTGTGTGTGTGTGTGTGTGTGTGTGTGTGTGTGTGTGTGTGTGTAGCTCTGAGTCCCAGATGTAGGAGAGGGTAAGCGCCTCTGGTAACAGCAAGGGGGGTAAGAGCCTCTGGTAACAGCAGGGGGGGTAAGAGCCTCTGGTAACAGCAGGGGGGGGGTAAGAGCCTCTGGTAACAGCAGGGGGGAGCGCCTCTGGTAACAGCAGGGGGGGGGAGCGCCTCTGGTAACAGCAGGGGGGGGAGCACACAAGGTGGTGCATCAAGGTAATCTTTATTGTACCGGTGTGGCGGCTGCCCCGCAAAGAGGAGCTCCATGTACAATCACAGTATATACAGCAACCAAATGGCGACCGCAAGAATGGAGGATCCGCGCGGTGCGGAAGGTCCAAAATGGCAGACGGAGGCAGATGGAGGGAGCGCATGTAGTGTGCGTTCCGCTGAAGAGCAAGCTACCGATGTGACTTTGGCGAGCCTGTTGTGGAGTGGCGCGAAAGCTGTGGCCGCGCCGTTTTGGTCCTGTCTAGGACCTAGGGGTACTACCCCTGAGGACACTGAGGAGGACATTGTAGTAATGTGTGGAGAACATGATGAATTTGCTTGTCAGTCGGCATACAAACCGTTAAACGCTACCTCAACCTTCAAAGAGACTGACAGTGCAAACCAAAATGGCGGCTCCCGCTTCCCTGGGAGACCGCGTGGATCAATTGCAGAAAATTCTGCAAAGGCGGAACTTACAGAGAGTTGGCCAGGAGTGGCGCCAACAGGAAAACCCCACCCTGACGGGGGGTTTGGCGCCAACAGCCGCGCCCTCATGGACAATGACTAACTCAGCCCCAGTGCTGAGCCAACCGATCAACCTGTGGGACCTCTCCCTAATCTCAACCAGGGGGAGTGGTTTCCAATTATGCCCAGTGGGAGCGGATTCAGCTGAGCGAGGAGCTGGTGAGCCGGCCGCACCCTTACAGAAAGTAGTTCCTGTAATTAGTGCTGCCGGTGGAGGAAAAGACAAAGAGTCTGAGAGAATTTGGCCGGGGATGGCGCCAAATAGGGAGTGGTGCTCCGGGAGTGGTGGCGCGAAACCTGAAGCCGCGCCCCCCAGGACTGTGAAAAGTGCAGCACTAATCTCGGGACATCCTATAAAATTGTGGGACCCTCCCCTAATCTCCACCAGTGGGGGTGGTTTCCAGCTTTGCCAGATGAGGGTGGAGCTAGTCAAGGGAGTGGTTGGCAACTGAACTCCTGCTCGTCAGTCACGAGGAGCCGGTACGCTGATCAGACCCTTACTGCGAGTGCCTCCCACAGTGACTATGGCCTATAAGCAGGAAGAAGGTGCTATGGTGTCTACCCAACCCTACTCGGCCCCAGGAGACTTCCTGGTGATTCGGGTGGCGGGTACTGAGACTGTGGCGTGCCTCAGCTTACAGTGCAGACTACCCGGTGGCGCCGTGGGTACAGCTGCACGCTGCCCGCAATGTGGCCTCCAGTACATGTGGCCCATGCCTACTTTCGTACCCATCCAGGCCGTCGAAGCAGTAGGAGATGCGGCTATGCTGTCGGCCGAGCTCCCCGGCGCGCTATGGAGGGACAAAAAGAAATAGAGGCTGGGGCGCTCCCTTGTTTATTAGGCTTGTGGTCTGGCCTGTTTTGCAATGTGTAACCAAATAAGGGGTAGTGTATACTTGCCCTTGTTGTTTTCTGCAGCTGAACCTGGAAAGAAGATAAAGCCCGGAATCTTCTTGAAATGACAGTAGAATCGGTGGGTTGGTCAGCGCACGGGTTCTTTTGCTCACAGGATGAAAAGAGAAAAATGAGGGACACGTGATTAGTGTTAAACTAGACAAAACATTGTGGTTGTCTAAAATAGAAGAAGTTGTAAAAATTGTAAAAAATGCTCCAATAAAATTTTTTTAAATTTAAATTCTGGATTTGGGGCTTGGAACCGCCTAAAGTAAAATAAAATAAAATAAAAACTACTTCATAAAAATTCTTAGAAGTGAAATTCTGTGGTGGTTGGTGGGCTGAAGGATGTAAAATAAAAATGAAAATGATAATGTAATAAATGTGGGGGTGGGTGATTAGCGCGCTCTTGCGCAGCCTGCTGTAAAGCAGGGATGGTGATGCTGCTTATGCAGTACTACACAGTCTGCTGCCTGGCGAAGATAGTGTTGCTGGCTTGGCTATATTCTTTATATTTATGTGATGCCAGAAGCAGTGGCTTCCTACTCCTTCTACTGGAGGTGGTTTGCGGTGCTGATTAATAAAGTAAAATGTAGTTGCTGGTGTAGGGGTGACTACCTACTCCTCCTTATGGAGGTGGTATGTAAGTGACTTCTCTCCCGGGTGCCCGATTCAAAGAAAGAAAGGGCCAGACCGGTGAGTAGGTGAAGATAAGTTTATTAAATGCATACAACAGCAAATAGGAAAAAAACACTTACAGTACAGCTTGGGCAGCAGCTCAGCTTCAGCTTAGACGTCCGATGGCGCTCCTCCGACCGGTGTATCCCCCGTGACCGCGTCCGATGGCGGGAACCGGAAGGGGAGGGCTTACCGGATGTCAGCAGGCTGGCTGGGTCCTTCAGGTAATGGGCTCCGGCAGGGAACTACGCGTTTCGCAATGATGCTTCGTCAGGTTCCTTCTACAAGGTTCCTTTTTACAATTTTTACAACTTCTTCTATTTTAGACAACCACAATGTTTTGTCTAGTTTAACACTAATCACGTGTCCCTCATTTTTCTCTTTTCATCCTGTGAGCAAAAGAACCCGTGCGCTATGGAGGGAAGCTGCGGATCCCGGAGAATGGGGATCGGGGCCGGTTGCCAAAACTGAGCCCGAGGAAAAGGAAACTATCGGCCGGTGTGCCGGTCGAGAACCTAAGCGGCGGTCACCCCGGGGGGTGCCCCCAAGCAAGATAGAATTGGATTCCTCTGATGAGGAACCCGTGGCGTCGTCCGCAGTAGTGACCCGGCAACCAACGAACTCCTGTGGCGATAATGTAAGGAAAGTGCCACTTACCAGAGCTGTCGGTGAGAAGAGCTGGGTGTCACCAGTGCCGCGGAAGACCGAGAGACGGAGTCCCCCAGTTCCGGGGACTGGCGGTTCCAGCGGTGAGGGTCGATCCACACCAACTCCCAGGAGCGGTAAGAGCAGTCCTTGTTCTTACCAGGCTCCAAAGGCGACATCGACGGAGGAAGGGCGGTACCAGGCCCAGGCGGTGCGACCGAGAACAGCGGAGCTGCCGGATGTCGTATTGGAGGAAGAGGTCCCGCTTGGGGACCCATCCCAAGATGGTGGAGCCTCCAGTCTCGTCGATGACATCACTTCCGGCGGGCATGGCGGAACAACCGTAGAGATGACTGCACCTCACCGATCGGGCAATGCTTCCCGATCGCCCGGTCCTAAGAAGAGCTGGCAGACATTGAGAAAGGAGAGCGGTGAGACCCGACCATCGGAGAGCCCTTGCGGTAACTCCGGACAATGCAGTGGTAGAGAGCAGGTCGGAACCCCACAGATCAGAGAATGGATGAAAGTGCGGCGCAACTGCGCATGTCCAATGAAAGGCTCCCGGATGACTTGTTCAACATAACTTTATTTGACACACACCAGCATCTCCCCCTCAACGCGTTTCACCCTCTGCGTAAGGGTGAAACGCGTTGAGGGGGAGATGCTGGTGTAGCCCTGGTGTGTGTCAAATAAAGTTATGTTGAACAAGTCATCCGGGAGCCTTTCATTGGACATGCGCAGTTGCGCCGCACTTTCATCCATTCTCTGACCTGCATCTCGGCGGCGGCACGCAGGAGGAAGCGAGGAGAGCGGTCCCACAACCCAAGGAGCAGGTGAGGTTATCCTTTCCCCCTGCACCGGTTGATTAAGTGACCCTGCTTAGCTCTCCCACGCTTACCCCAGTGTCCTCATTCATTGACCTGCCTCACACTGAAGCGCTTGACAGACTTTCTGCAACGGAACCCCACAGATACCCACCGTCCGCCCTTATGCCCAACCCCATGCCCTAGCTAAAGCCCCAGTCCCGGTCACGTTTTCCCGGGGGTCCTCTTCAAGTTTGGGAATGTCTGGAGGGTCCCAGGGTACCTCCGAAGAACGGACTGGGGAGAGACTGGAAAGTTTCACTTCTGATGATGGGTCGGTGGGCGGAGGGTATTCGCGGGAAGTATCAGTATCCAGCAATTGCCCTAGTATAGTGAACGTGACTCTCGCGACTAGGCCCAAGAGAGTGGGACGGCCTAATTCCCGACCTACCGGGACATCCGGGGTGTCTTCCTGGGGGGAACCAGAGGAGGGGGATTCGATAGAGTCTGCCCCAGAAGAGATTAGGGAGACCCGGTGGTGGGCCCCCTTATTCGAGGGTTACGAGGCGTGGATAGACCACACTCGGTTCCTGCTAGAGAAGGAGGGTGTAGTTGACTATTGGTGGGCCCGGGGGGAGTTCACTGAAGAAAAGCGGAAAAGGGAGATGCAGGAATGGTGGTACCAAATCCGTCATGATATCATAGAACCCATAAGTCCCAGTAGATTGATGGATCCTGTGGAACCAGATGAACCCCTATCATGGGTGCTACCAGGAAAACTGGGCAACACAAGGTTGATCCGGGCCAGTAGGGCGGAGAGGGCCATTATAACAAAATATAAGAATTCCCATGGCCTGGAATATCCTTATGTTCCTGAACCCCTCATGCAAGAAATTGAGGACAACAGGGACAGGTGGCTAAGGGAGACAATTGAACAGTACATGGTAAATAAGGGTGGTGCCATTACTGGGCGCAAGGCTGAAGAAAGAATTGCGCAACTCATGCGAGTATGGAGTATAGGGCGGAGCATTTATATGCACAAGGCCGTATACAGACCAGAAAGTGGGTTACCGCGTGAATATAGCATAATGGTCCTGGATATGGGGGGTCGGGAAGTAAAGAAACCCGATCCTCGCCACTACTATTAAGGGGCACAGGACAGATGTTGCGCGAGTTAGTGCCCTGCTGGTCAGGGAGTACTTTGTGTGATACCATTTATACCATTACTGGGAATTTAATAATGTTGTAATAATTATGTTACATTTTACAGTGTTTCCCGGAGAAGGTACATAAATTTAGGTCCCAGGCGGGGCGTTGGGATTCACCAGGGGGAGAATAAGCCATGCTGTAAAATGGTCTGCAGTTATCCCTCCTGCTGGCAGTAAGGCCTGGTAGGTAACAGGGATGCCAGCAGTAATCATGGAGGTTTGCCCTCACACCCTGGTGAGGTGCCCTATGTGTGGATGGGAGGAGCTACATATTCTGAGTCCACCGTTTGTGACATCAGAGATGTGCCTGCCCCCTGAAGATATAAGGCACAGCACTGCTCAAAGTTAGTGTGTTGGAGTAAGGAGCAGGTCTGCGTTGAGACCTGGGGAAAAGAGGCCCACTAGTGCTGTAACTAGAGGCCCCATTCTATATCAATCAGCATCAAGCTGTCAACGCCATACTGTGTCCAGGGACCTGGCACAGGGGTGATCTCCCTGAGGGGAGAGGGGATCCCACTCCATTGGTCCATTGGGAGGGTGTACCTTTGAAGGGGTCACACGCCAAGATGAGCGGCTGAGTATAACCACTATGAGGGGCAGTTTGCCTGAAAGTACAATAAAGAATGACCTTGCATAAAGACACTTCACTGTGTGAGTCTGGAGTTACTCTCCAGTGGACGGCATCACCAAGAAGGAGTTCCTCATCAGTCAGATCTTCCTGCGGACGCAGAGATCCTGATGAGGTGGAGGCGCTGCACTGGATCTAGGTAGGACTCATGCACACTACCTCAGCTGCCTGTCTGGGTTGGCAATCCCCACACAACATCATGCGGGAGACTCAGGAGTCCTGTTGCCAACAGGTGCACCACCAGACACAACCATGTAATGGGGACTGGTTAGACCACAGGGGCCAATGTGAGATTGGGTGGGTCAGGCTAGGCCAGAAAATCCGTTACATTTATATTATTTATATATATATATATACTGTATATACATATACACTGGCAGGAAGCAGGGCTCACGCAACACCTCCTTACCTGCCTCGGAGGTTGTTGCTGCCGCCCCTCGCTCCCCGCTGGCGTGTCCTCGGCGTGGGGCTCGGCGATCCCGCCCGGCGCTGGCTCTTGCGGCCGCCATCTTGTCGGGGCGCGCGCAGGAGGATCTTACACAGCGCGCGCCTCCGGAAGTAATTTATTCACTCCTCCGGCCTTCTAGCCACACCCCCCGTGTACAGCTGCAGCCCCGCTCCTGCCCTCACACGCCCCCCTTGTACAGCTGCAGCCCCGCTCCTGCCCTCACACGCCCCCCGTGTACAGCTGCAGCCCCGCTCCTGCCCTCACACGCCCCCCTTGTACAGCTGCAGCCCCGCTCCTGCCCTCACACGCCCCCCTTGTACAGCTGCAGCCCCGCTCCTGCCCTCACACGCCCCCCATGTACAGCTGCAGCCCCGCTCCTGCCCTCACACGCCCCCCATGTACAGCTGCAGCCCCGCTCCTGCCCTCACACGCCCCCCTTGTACAGCTGCAGCCCCGCTCCTGCCCTCACACGCCCCCCGTGTACAGCTGCAGCCCCGCTCCTGCCCTCACACGCCCCCCTTGTACAGCTGCAGCCCCGCTCCTGCCCTCACACGCCCCCCTTGTACAGCTGCAGCCCCGCTCCTGCCCTCACACGCCCCCCATGTACAGCTGCAGCCCCGCTCCTGCCCTCACACGCCCCCCTTGTACAGCTGCAGCCCCGCTCCTGCCCTCACACGCCCCCCTTGTACAGCTGCAGCCCCGCTCCTGCCCTCACACGCCCCCCATGTACAGCTGCAGCCCCGCTCCTGCCCTCACACGCCCCCCATGTACAGCTGCAGCCCCGCTCCTGCCCTCACACGCCCCCCTTGTACAGCTGCAGCCCCGCTCCCGCCCTCACACTCCACAGCTGATCACAGGCAAGGATCAGAGCCTGCACCAGTCACAAGGCGCTCCCCGGCACCCCCCGCTCTGCCTCCTTCCCTGATTGGTCCCCCCACGTATATTACCCCTGTTCTCCCTGGGAATCATTGCTCTGCATAGCTTGTGCTAGTTGGGCTGGTATTCGTGTGTGCTCTTGTTCCTCGTGTACTTCAGGTTTGACCCGGCTTGGCTTTCGACTCTCCCTCTGGCTCTCGGCTCACTCCTTACGACGCAGTCTCTCTCCGCCCTTCGATCTCGGCTCGCTCCTCTACCTCCCGGACCTCTGGCACCCTCGACCCCCGGCTACGGAAATCACCAAGATCCTTCTACCTTCGGACACGGCAAGTACCTTTGGTCTCCTTACTAAAAACGAATCTACCAGACTCCGGACACGCCGCTCTGCTGCGGGTGTGTGGTATTATACTTTCCACCTCAGTCTAGGGACGGGTCTGGCCTGCGGGCAGCACTACCGTGACATACACACACAGTGACACACACACACTGCAGCAAAGGATTCTGGGAAATGACATGCAAATGAGCACACTGTGTCACCTTTTGTCTGAAAAATCATTGTTACATGGAGCCCATATAAGCCAATGCTCGCTGTTAACACAGCTTTAAAGCACAGCATGGGAATCGGATGCAAAGCCAGAGGAACCACTCACAGACATGTTTCACCCTTAATGGGTGTCATCAGTGTGAGGCTGGTTGTACTGCTGGCGTTGCATTTTCAAGACTGTCGGGTTTACCGTCACGTTTTAAGTTATGGTGATAATGGTGAAAGGCAGGGGGTTGCAGGCCTGCCTAAGACATTTTAATGTGCTCACAAGTGATCTTTTTATTTGCTATATGCAATACGGTGGAGGTTTCTTGCTGCCTTTTTCACCCACCATAACTTAAAACGGGTATATATATATATGTGGCCTGGGTTCTCCGAAGGGGGGTCGCCGTGGGGGCGGCCGGAGTGGCGAGCGCATCGCCGGAGCTCCGGCGGGAGCTAATGATCATGGCGCCGCCATCTTGCCTTTGTGCACGCATGCATGCGCAGTATCTTCCCCTGGTGCGGTGGCCATTCCAAGGTTCGCGCATGCGCAGGAAACATTGCGGCGCCATTAGACAGCGCACGCGGCGCCAATGTTAAGAGGGTTCCACGGGGACTCGGCCCCTAGAAGGCCACAGGGCTGGGAGTCAGGTGGCCAGGCTTGGCCAATGAAGTGCAAAGAAAATATATATCAAATAGTGGCGCTCTATTTCTAATTAAAACATATGTTAACACAATATTAACAATTTATAACCAAAGTAAAAATAAATGTGGTGATACAAACAAACTTCTGATGCAGCTGTAACCCAAGGTAGGATTGCTCTCTCAGTCCCAGGTGATCGATGGGAAGCGCAAAACATGTGGAAATAAAAAATATATAATAGTGCAATTCAATTAATTACAGGTGACTCCTGATGAAACCGAGTAAGGTGAAACGCGTAGAGTGACGCTGAGAGAGGATTCGCAGCTGACTCGCCGACCGGAACTGCCCAAAACTGCTGACGTCACATCCGGATCTGCTGAAACGCAACCGTGAGACGCACGCCGAGCAGGGGGCAAGCAGGGAAGAAGCAGGCAGCAAAACCGGAGGCGAGATCCCATTGTGTATCTAAATACCTAACTAACCACTATTATCCTGTGAGTGTATTACCACCCACCTACTATTCTAATACAGATTTACACAGCCCGCACTGTGTTTGGTTGTCTGTGCTTAACCATTTAAGGAACCCATACTCACACCACTGCTGAAGCTGGAACACTGGTCTCTAAAACCAAAGGGGCAGCACCTAAAGATACGTGTGCAGACCCAGCCTCACTCCGGCGAGTATAACAGTCACAGACCCACCCTCACTCCAGTGAGTATAACAGTCACAGACCCAGCCTCACTCCGGCGAGTATGTACAGACCCAGCCTCACTCCGGTGAGTATAACACTCACAGACCCACCCTCACTCCGGTGAGTATAACAGTCACAGACCCAGCCTCACTCCGGTGAGTATAACAGTCACAGACCCAGCCTCACTCCGGTGAGTATAACAGTCACAGACCCAGCCTCACTCCGGTGAGTATGTGCAGACCCATCCTCACTCCGGTGAGTATAAATCAGACCCAGCCTCACTCCGGTGAGTATGTACAGACCCACCCACACTCCGGTGAGTATGTACATACCCAGCCTCACTCCGGTGAGTATAACAGTCACAGACCCACCCTCACTCCAGTGAGTATAACAGTCACAGACCCAGCCTCACTCCGGCGAGTATGTACAGACCCAGCCTCACTCCGGTGAGTATACACACCCAGCCTCACTCCGGTGAGTATACACACCCAGCCTCACTCCGGTGAGTATAACAGTCACAGACCCAGCCTCACTCCGGTGAGTATAACACTCACAGACCCACCCTCACTCCGGTGAGTATGTACAGACCCACCCTCACTCCGGTGAGTATGTACAGACCCACCCTCACTCCGGTGAGTATAACACTCACAGACCCAGCCTCACTCCGGTGAGTATAACAGTCACAGACCCAGCCTCACTCCGGTGAGTATAACACTCACAGACCCAGCCTCACTCCGGTGAGTATAACACTCACAGACCCAGCCTCACTCCGGTGAGTATAACACTCACAGACCCAGCCTCACTCCGGTGAGTATAACACTCACAGACCCACCCTCACTCCGGTGAGTATAACACTCACAGACCCAGCCTCACTCCGGTGAGTATAACACTCACAGACCCAGCCTCACTCCGGTGAGTATAACAGTCACAGACCCATCCTCACTCCGGTGAGTATAACACTCACAGACCCAGCCTCACTCCGGTGAGTATAACACTCACAGACCCAGCCTCACTCCGGTGAGTATAACACTCACAGACCCAGCCTCACTCCGGTGAGTATAACACTCACAGACACATCCCGCCTGTAACTAACTGAATCGCACTATTATATATGTGTTTATTTCCACGTTTCGCGCTTCCCACCGGTCCCCACCTCCTGGCCACCGAAGTGACCGGGCCCTGCTGTGAGGCAGCTGGTGCGTTGGGGACTCTGAGGGCCGCTTAGGGCCACAGACCAGACTGCCAGAGAGGGCGTGGCCATCACTGCGGACGTCACCCGGAGGGAGACGCCCCGTCCAGCGGAGGATAGCGTTGGATTGGCGAATCAGCGGCTTCTCGTTGTTAGCGCGCGCACACACTCACACTAAATAAAGTTTTGTTGTTGATGGCTGTCACGCGAAGCCCCGCCTCCCTTGTTGTGATTGGCTGAGGGTCCTGCTCGCCGCTGATTGGCTGCTGCTCCTCGCTTTGTTATCTGGCGACTCCTCCCCTTGTTTCAGTTCCGGGCCCCGCCCTTGGGAGCTCTGCGCACGCGCGCACTCACCGGCCCGCTGATTGCACGGCGGCGTCGCGTGCCAAGTCTCGCGCTAAAGACTCCCAGCCAATCGCCGCCTCGCCTCGCATTCCCACGCCCGTGTCCCGCACTGTGATTGGTGGCCTACCCGCCCCTGCTCTGCGCGGATTGGTCGCCGGCTCCCTTTGCTTCGCGCTATGATTGGTGGGCTCCTCGCCCCTGCTCTGCGTGGATTGGCCGCCGGCTCCCCTGTTTCGCGCTGTGATTGGTGGGCTCCTCGCCCCTGCTCTGCGTGGATTGGCCGCCGGCTCCCCTGCTTCGCGCTGTGATTGGTCACTCTCTGCGGGCTGGCGCGCGCCCCCGCTGCCGCCTCAGTCGGTTCAAAGAGCGGGAGCGCGCGAGATACCGGAACATGGAGCCGCCCCCGGGGACCCGGCCGGTACCTCCTCCCCGTCGCGGGTCCGGGGACCGCAAACCCGTCAGCCCCCCGAGGAGAGGCCTGGACACCGGGGAGCAGAGAGGATTCTGGGAGGGCAAGAGAGACGTCACAGAGCAGAGAGGCCTCTGGGAGGCAAAGAGTGACGTCAGAGAGGCAAAGAGAGACGTCAGAGAGCAGCGAGGCCCCTGGGAGGCAAAGAGTGACGTCAGAGAGGCAAAGAGAGACGTCAGAGAGGC
Source organism: Ascaphus truei (assembly GCF_040206685.1). Lineage (NCBI taxonomy): Eukaryota > Metazoa > Chordata > Amphibia > Anura > Ascaphidae > Ascaphus > Ascaphus truei. Next base: position 27,147 of record NW_027455310.1, read on the forward strand.
AAAGAGAGACGTCAGAGAGCAGAGAGGCCTCTGGGAGGCAACGAGCGATGTCAGAGGCACTGAGCAGAGAGGATTGTGGGAGCGGAGGAGTGACGCGGGGGTGAGAGACCAAGGAGAGAGCAGGTCAGGGGAGGCAGAGCGAGCGCACAGGAGGGAGGCAAGCGTCACGCAGACAGTCGTCATTGTGATGCAGAGCCGTGTCACAGCGCCACAGGACAGCGCTGTGCAGAGCACTATAACCGCGGCACAGGACAGCGTCACGCAGAGCCGTGTCACAGCGCCACAGGACAGCGTCATGCAGAGCACTATAACCGCGGCACAGTACGGCGTCACGCAGAGCCGTGTCACAGTGCCACAGGACGGCGTCACGCAGAGCCGTGTCACAGCGCCACAGGACGGCGTCACACAGAGCCGTGTCACAGCGCTACAGGACAGCGTCATGCAGAGCACTATAACTGCAGCACAGGATGGCGTCACGCAGAGCTGTGTCACAGCGCCACAGGACGGAGTCACGCAGAGCGCTATAACAGCGACACAGGGCGGCGTCACGCAGAGCCGTGTCACAGGGCCACAGGACGGAGTCACGCAGAGCGTTATAACCACACCACAGGACGGCGTCACGCAGAGCCGTGTCACAGCGCCACAGGACAGCATCACGCAGAGCTGTGTCACAACACCACTGGATATTGTCACGCAGAGCCGTGTCACAGCGCCACAAGACAGGCTCACACTCCCCCAGGACAGCGTGAAACGGAATAGTGTCGCACAAACGGATATCATTGTTCCACAGGACAGCGTCACGCGAAAGGATGCCACAGTGACACAGAACAGCATCACGCAAAAGGACACGCAGAGCAGTGTCACAGTGCCACATGACTACATCACGCAGAGCCGTGTCACAGCGCCACAGGACAGCGTCAAGCAGAGCGTTATAACCACGCCACAGGACAGCATCACGCAGAGCCGTGTCACAGCACCACAAGACGGGATCACACAGAGCGTTATAACCGCACCACAGGACATTGTCACGCAGAGCCGTGTCACAGCGCCACAGGACAGCGTCACGCAGAGCGTTATAACCGCGCCACAGGACATTGTCACGCAGAGCCGTGTCACAGCGCCACAGGACAGCGTCACGCAGAGCGTTATAACCGCGCCACAGGACATTGTCACGCAGAGCTGTGTCACAGCGCCACAGGACGGGATCACACTCCCCCAGGACAGCGTGAAACGGAACAGTGTCGCACAAATGGATATCATTGTCCCACAGATCAGCGTCACGCAAAAGGATGCCACAGTGACACAGATCAGCGTCACCCAAAAGGATGCCACGGTGACACAGAACAGCGTCACGCAAAAGGATGCCACAGTGACACAGATCAGCGTCACCCAAAAGGATGCCACGGTGACACAGAACAGCGTCACGCAAAAGGATGCCACGGTGACACAGATCAGCGTCACCCAAAAGGATGCCACGGTGACACAGAACAGCGTCACCCAAAAGGATGCCACGGTGACACAGGACAGCGTCACCCAAAAGGATGCCACGGTGACACAGATCAGCGTCACCCAAAAGGATGCCACGGTGACACAGATCAGCGTCACCCAAAAGGATGCCACGGTGACACAGAACAGCGTCACCCAAAAGGATGCCACAGTGACACAGAACAGCGTCACCCAAAAGGATGCCACAGTGACACAGAACAGCGTCACGCAAAAGGATGCCACGGTGACACAGAACAGCGTCACGCAAAAGGATGCCACGGTGACACAGAACAGCGTCACGCAAAAGGATGCCACGGTGACACAGAACAGCGTCACCCAAAAGGATGCCACGCTGACACAGGACAGCGTCACTCAGCAGGATGTGGTCCCCCCACCCAAGCCGCAGCCCCCCACTCCCGTGGGCCCCCCGGTCTCCCCGCTGCGTGTCCCCGACCCCTCCAGCCCACACAGGAACCTCTTTAACAAACCCCCGCTCCCCGCCCCCTCCAGGTCCAACCTGTACCCCGGGCCGCCCCCTCCGGAGCACGAGGCCACGTCCCGGTACGACTCGGTCTCTGTGGCCAGTTACCGGTCCCACGCTCCAGCCCCCGACACCCTCAGCTACCTGGACTCGGTGAGCATGATGTCCGGGACCATGGAGTCCCTCACGCTGCTGGACGACGCCAGCTCGCTGGGCTCCGACTCGGAGGTCAACGGTGTGGCGTCCCGCCGCGTGGACAAGTACGGCTTCCTGGGAGGGACTCAGTACAGCGACGTGGGGTCAGTGAGTGCGCTGCGAGGGGGTGGGGGCGGCGCTCTGCGGGGAGGGGACACGGAGCTCTGCAGGAGGGGGCGACGGTCTGCGGGGGGGGGGGTCAGTGCGGGGGAGTAACGCTCTGCGGGGGGGGTCAGTGAGCGCGCGGCGGGGGAGGGGGTCAGTGAGCGCGCTGCGGGGGAGGGGACACGGAGCTCTGCAGGAGGGGGCGTCGCTCTGCGGGGAGGGGACACGGAGCTCTGCAGGAGGGGGCGACGGTCTGCGGGGAGGGGACACGGAGCTCTGCAGGAGGGGGCGTCGCTCTGCAGGAGGGGGCGTCGCTCTGCGGGGAGGGGACACGGAGCTCTGCAGGAGGGGGCGACGGTCTGCGGGGAGGGGACACGGAGCTCTGCAGGAGGGGGCATCGCTCTGCGGGGAGGGGACACGGAGCTCTGCAGGATGGGGCGTCGCTCTGCGGGGAGGGGACACGGAGCTCTGCAGGATGGGGCGTCGCTCTGCGGGGAGGGGACACGGAGCTCTGCAGGAGGGGGCGACGGTCTGCGGGGGGGGAGGTCAGTGCGGGGGAGTAACGCTCTGCGGGGGGGGTCAGTGAGCGCGCTGCGGGGGAGGGGACACGGAGCTCTGCAGGAGGGGGCGTCGCTCTGCGGGGAGGGGACACGGAGCTCTGCAGGAGGGGGCGACGGTCTGCGGGGAGGGGACACGGAGCTCTGCAGGAGGGGGCGACGGTCTGCGGGGAGGGGAGGTCAGTGCGGGGGTGTAACGCTCTGCGGGGGAGGGGGGGTCAGTGAGCGCGCTGCGGGGGCGGGTGGGGGCGTCGCTCTGCGGGGAGGGGAGGTCAGTGCAGGGGAGTAACGCTCTGCGGGGGAGGGGGGGTCAGTGTGGGGGAGTAACGCTCTGCGGGGCAGGGGGGGCAGGGGGGGCAGTGCGGGGGAGAAACGCTCTGCGGGGGAGGGGAGGTCAGTGCGGGGGAGGGGGTGTCAGTGCGGGGGAGTAACGCTCTGCGGGGAGAGGAGTTAAGTGCGGGGGAGTAACGCTCTGCGGGGGGGTCAGTGAGGGGGAGTAACGCTCTGCGGGGGGGTCAGTGAGGGGGAGTAACGCTCTGCAGGGGAGGGGGGGGTCAGTGGAGGAGTAATGCTCTGCGGGGGAGTGGGGTCAGTGAGGGGGAGTATCGCTCTGCGGGGAGGGGAGGTCAGTGCGGGGGGAGTAATGCTCTGCGGGGGAGGGGAGGGGAGGTCAGTGCGGGGGAGTAACGCTCTGCGGGGGAGGGGGGTCAGTGCGGGGGAGTAACGCTCTGCGGGGGAGGGGGGTCAGTGCGGGGGAGTAACGCTCTGCGGGGGAGGGGGGTCAGTGCGGGGGAGGGGGGTCAGTGCGGGGGAGGGGGGTCAGTGCGGGGGAGTAACGCTCTAGGGGGGGTCAGTGCGGGGGAGTAACGCTCTGCGGAGGAGGGGAGGTCAGTGCGGGGGAGTAACGCTCTGCGGAGGAGGGGAGGTCAGTGCGGGGGAGTAACGCTCTGCGGGGGAGGGGGGTCAGTGCGGGGGAGTAACGCTCTGCGGGGGAGGGGGGTCAGTGCGGGGGAGTAACGCTCTGCGGGGGAGGGGGGTCAGTGCGGGGGAGTAACGCTCTGCGGGGGAGGGGGGTCAGTGCGGGGGAGTAACGCTCTGCGGGGGAGGGGGGTCAGTGCGGGGGAGTAACGCTCTGCGGGGGAGGGGGGTCAGTGCGGGGGAGTAACGCTCTGCGGGGGAGGGGGTTCAGTGCGGGGGAGTAACGCTCTGCGGGGGAGGGAGGTCAGTGCGGGGGAGTAACGCTCTGCGGGGGAGGGGGGTCAGTGCGGGGGAGTAACGCTCTGCGGGGGAGGGGGGTCAGTGCGGGGGAGTAACGCTCTGCGGGGGAGGGGGTTCAGTGCGGGGGAGTAACGCTCTGCGGGGGAGGGGGTTCAGTGCGGGGGAGTAACGCTCTGCGGGGGAGGGGGTTCAGTGCGGGGGAGTAACGCTCTGCGGGGGAGGGGGTTCAGTGCGGGGGAGTAACGCTCTGCGGGGGAGGGGGTTCAGTGCGGGGGAGTAACGCTCTGCGGGGGAGTGGGGTCAGTGAGGGGGAGTAACGCTCTGCGGGGGAGGGGGGTCAGTGCGGGGGAGGGGGGTCAGTGCGGGGGAGTAACGCTCTAGGGGGGGTCAGTGCGGGGGAGTAACGCTCTGCGGGGGAGGGGGGTCAGTGCGGGGGAGTAACACTCTGCGGGGGAGGGGGGTCAGTGCGGGGGAGTAACACTCTGCGGGGGAGGGGGGGTCAGTGCGGGGGAGTAACGCTCTGCGGGGGAGGGCGGTCAGTGCGGGGGAGTAACACTCTAGGGGGGGTCAGTGCGGGGGAGTAACGCTCTAGGGGGGGTCAGTGCGGGGGAGTAACACTCTAGGGGGGGTCAGTGCGGGGGAGTAACGCTCTGCGGGGGAGGGTGGTCTGTGCGGGGGAGTAACGCTCTGCGGGGGAGGGGAGGTCAGTGCGGGGGAGTAACGCTCTGCGGGGGAGGGGGGTCAGTGCGGGGGAGTAACGCTCTGCGGGGGAGGGGGGTCAGTGCGGGGGAGTAACGCTCTGCGGGGGAGGGGGTTCAGTGCGGGGGAGTAACGCTCTGCGGGGGAGGGGGGTCAGTGCGGGGGAGTAACGCTCTGCGGGGGAGGGGGGTCAGTGCGGGGGAGTAACGCTCTGCGGGGGAGGGGGGTCAGTGCGGGGGAGTAACGCTCTGCGGTGGAGGGTGGTCAGTGCGGGGGAGTAACGCTCTGCGGGGGAGGGGGGTCAGTGCGGGGGAGTAACGCTCTGTGGGGAATGTTACCCCTTGGGGTAGAAGTGACAGAGCAGCGTGTGATTTCATCGCGTGTCACCGGCTTTGCGTGTTTCTGTGTCTGTAACCACATCCCCTGTGACAAGAGGAAGCGAGAGCTGAGCGTGTGTGCGACACGCCTGTATCTGGCTGTACCCCTCACACGCCTGTATCTGGCTGTGCCCCTCACACGCCTGTATCTGGCTGTGCCCCTCACGCGCCTGTATCTCACTGTGCCCCTCAAACGCCTGTATCTGACTGTGCCCCTCACGCGCGCCTGTATCTGACTGGGCCCCTCACGCGCCTGTATCTGGCTGTGCCCCTCGCGCGCCTGTATCTGACTGTGCCCCTCAAACGCCTGTATCTGACTGTGCCCCTCACGCGCCTGTATCTGGCTGTGCCCCTCAAACGCCTGTATCTGACTGTGCCCCTCAAACGCCTGTATCTGACTGTGCCCCTCACGCGCCTGTATCTGGCTGTGCCCCTCAAACGCCTGTATCTGACTGGGCCCCTCACACGCCTGTATCTGACTGTGCCCCTCACACGCCTGTATCTGACTGTGCCCCTCACACGCCTGTATCTGACTGGGCCCCTCACGCGCGCCTGTATCTGACTGTGCCCCTCACACGCCTGTATCTGACTGTGCCCCTCAAACGCCTGTATCTTGACTGTGCCCCTCACACGCCTGTATCTGACTGGGCCCTTCACACGCCTGTATCTGGCTGTGCCCCTCGCGCGCCTGTATCTGACTGTGCCCCTCACACGCCTGTATCTGACTGGGCCCTTCACACGCCTGTATCTGGCTGTGCCCCTCACACGCCTGTATCTGACTGGGCCCTTCACACGCCTGTATCTGGCTGTGCCCCTCGCGCGCCTGTATCTGACTGTGCCCCTCACACGCCTGTATCTGACTGTGCCCCTCACGGGCCTGTATCTGGCTGTGCCCCTCGCGCGCCTGTATCTGGCTGTGCCCCTCGCGCGCCTGTATCTGACTGTGCCCCTCACACGCCTGTATCTGGCTGTGCCCCTCGCGCGCCTGTATCTGACTGTGCCCCTCACGCGCCTGTATCTGGCTGTGCCCCTCGCGCGCCTGTATCTGGCTGTGCCCCTCGCGCGCCTGTATCTGACTGTGCCCCTAACACGCCTGTATCTGACTGTGCCCCTCGCGCGCCTGTATCTGACTGTGCCCCTAACACGCCTGTATCTGACTGTGCCCCTCGCGCGCCTGTATCTGACTGTGCCCCTCACACGCCTGTATCTGACTGTGCCCCTCGCGCGCCTGTATCTGACTGGGCCCCTCACGCGCCTGTATCTGACTGTGCCCCTAACACGCCTGTATCTGACTGTGCCCCTCACACGCCTGTATCTGACTGTGCCCCTCACACGCCTGTATCTGGCTGTGCCCCTCGCGCGCCTGTATCTGACTGTGCCCCTCACGCGTCTGTATCTGGCTGTGCCCCTCGCGCGCCTGTATCTGACTGTGCCCCTCACGCGCGCCTGTATCTGACTGTGCCCCTCACGCGCGCCTGTATCTGACTGTGCCCCTCACGCGCCTGTATCTGGCTGTGCCCCTCACGCGCGCCTGTATCTGACTGTGCCCCTCACGCGCCTGTATCTGGCTGTGCCCCTCGCGCGCCTGTATCTGACTGTGCCCCTCACACGCCTGTATCTGACTGGGCCCCTCACGCGCGCCTGTATCTGACTGTGCCCCTCACGCGCCTGTATCTGGCTGTGCCCCTCGCGCGCCTGTATCTGACTGTGCCCCTCACGCGCCTGTATCTGGCTGTGCCCCTCAAACGCCTGTATCTGACTGTGCCCCTCACGCGCCTGTATCTGGCTGTGCCCCTCACGCGCCTGTATCTGGCTGTGCCCCTCAAACGCCTGTATCTGGCTGTGCCCCTCAAACGCCTGTATCTGACTGTGCCCCTCACACGCCTGTATCTGACTGTGCCCCTCACACGCCTGTATCTGACTGGGCCCCTCACGCGCGCCTGTATCTGACTGTGCCCCTCGCGCGCCTGTATCTGACTGTGCCCCTCACGCGCCTGTATCTGGCTGGGCCCCTCACACGCCTGTATCTGACTGTGCCCCTCACGCGCGCCTGTATCTGACTGTGCCCCTCACGCGCCTGTATCTGGCTGTGCCCCTCGCGCACCTGTATCTGACTGTGCCCCTCACACGCCTGTATCTGACTGGGCCCCTCACGCGCCTGTATCTGGCTGTGCCCCTCACGCGCGCCTGTATCTGACTGTGCCCCTCGCGCGCCTGTATCTGACTGTGCCCCTCACGCGCCTGTATCTGACTGGGCCCCTCACGCGCGCCTGTATCTGACTGTGCCCCTCACGCGCCTGTATCTGGCTGTGCCCCTCGCGCGCCTGTATCTGACTGTGCCCCTCACACGCCTGTATCTGACTGGGCCCCTCACGCGCCTGTATCTGACTGTGCCCCTCACGCGCCTGTATCTGACTGTGCCCCTCACACGCCTGTATCTGGCTGTGCCCCTCACACGCCTGTATCTGGCTGTGCCCCTCACACGCCTGTATCTGACTGGGCCCCTCACGCGCGCCTGTATCTGACTGTGAACCTCACGCGCCTGTATCTGGCTGTGCCCCTCGCGCGCCTGTATCTGACTGTGCCCCTCACACGCCTGTATCTGGCTGGGCCCCTCACGCGCCTGTATCTGACTGTGCCCCTCACACGCCTGTATCTGACTGTGCCCCTTGCGCGCGCCTGTATCTGGCTGTGCCCCTCAAACGCCTGTATCTGACTGGGCCCCTCACACGCCTGTATCTGACTGTGCCCCTCACACGCCTGTATCTGACTGTGCCCCTCACACGCCTGTATCTGACTGGGCCCCTCACGCGCGCCTGTATCTGGCTGTGCCCCTCACGCGCCAGTATCTGACTGTGCCCCTCGCGCGCCTGTATCTGACTGTGCCCCTCACGCGCCTGTATCTGACTGGGCCCCTCACACGCCTGTATCTGACTGTGCCCCTCACGCGCCTGTATCTGGCTGTGCCCCTCGCGCGCCTGTATCTGACTGTGCCCCTCACACGCCTGTATCTGACTGGGCCCCTCACACGCCTGTATCTGACTGTGCCCCTCACGCGCCTGTATCTGGCTGTGCCCCTCAAACGCCTGTATCTGACTGTGCCCCTCACACGCCTGTATCTGACTGTGCCCCTCACACGCCTGTATCTGACTGTGCCCCTCACACGCCTGTATCTGACTGTGCCCCTCGCGCGCGCCTGTATCTGACTGTGCCCCTCACGCGCCTGTATCTGGCTGTGCCCCTCAAACGCCTGTATCTGACTGTGCCCCTCACACGCCTGTATCTGACTGTGCCCCTCACACGCCTGTATCTGACTGTGCCCCTCGCGCGCCTGTATCTGACTGTGCCCCTCGCGCGCCTGTATCTGACTGGGCCCCTCACGCGCGCCTGTATCTGACTGTGCCCCTCACGCGCCTGTATCTGGCTGTGCCCCTCGCGCACCTGTATCTGACTGTGCCCCTCACACGCCTGTATCTGACTGGGCCCCTCACGCGCCTGTATCTGGCTGTGCCCCTCACGCGCGCCTGTATCTGACTGTGCCCCTCACGCGCCTGTATCTGGCTGTGCCCCTCGCGCGCCTGTATCTGACTGGGCCCCTCACGCGCCTGTATCTGGCTGTGCCCCTCACGCGCGCCTGTATCTGACTGTGCCCCTCACGCGCCTGTATCTGGCTGTGCCCCTCGCGCGCCTGTATCTGACTGTGCCCCTCACACGCCTGTATCTGACTGGGCCCCTCACGCGCGCCTGTATCTGACTGTGCCCCTCACGCGCCTGTATCTGGCTGTGCCCCTCGCGCGCCTGTATCTGACTGTGCCCCTCACGCGCCTGTATCTGGCTGTGCCCCTCGCGCGTCTGTATCTGACTGTGCCCCTCACACGCCTGTATCTGGCTGGGCCCCTCACGCGCCTGTATCTGACTGTGCCCCTCACACGCCTGTATCTGACTGTGCCCCTCGCGCACGCCTGTATCTGGCTGTGCCCCTCAAACGCCTGTATCTGACTGGGCCCCTCACACGCCTGTATCTGACTGTGCCCCTCACACGCCTGTATCTGACTGTGCCCCTCACACGCCTGTATCTGACTGTGCCCCTCACACGCCTGTATCTGACTGGGCCCCTCACGCGCGCCTGTATCTGACTGGGCCCCTCACACGCCTGTATCTGGCTGTGCCCCTCGCGCGCCTGTATCTGACTGGGCCCCTCACACGCCTGTATCTGGCTGTGCCCCTCGCGCGCCTGTATCTGACTGTGCCCCTCACACGCCTGTATCTGGCTGTGCCCCTCACGCGCCTGTATCTGACTGTGCCCCTCGCGCGCCTGTATCTGACTGTGCCCCTCACGCGCCTGTATCTGACTGTGCCCCTCACGCGCCTGTATCTGACTGTGCCCCTCACGCGCCTGTATCTGACTGTGCCCCTCACACGCCTGTATCTGGCTGTGCCCCTCGCGCGCCTGTATCTGACTGGGCCCCTCACGCGCCTGTATCTGACTGGGCCCCTCGCGCGCCGGTATCTGACTGTGCCCCTCGCGCGCCTGTATCTGACTGGGCCCCTCACGCGCCTGTTTCTGACTGTGCCCCTAACGCGCCTGTATCTGACTGTGCCCCTAACACGCCTGTATCTGGCTGTGCCCCTCACACGCCTGTATCTGACTGGGCCCCTCACACGCCTGTATCTGACTGTGCCCCTAACACGCCTGTATCTTGACTGGGCCCCTCACACGCCTGTATCTGACTGGGCCCCTCACACGCCTGTATCTGACTGTGCCCCTAACACGCCTGTATCTTGACTGTGCCCCTCACACGCCTGTATCTGACTGGGCCCCTCACGCGCCTGTATCTGACTGTGCCCCTCGCGCGCCTGTATCTGACTGGGCCCCTCACGCGCCTGTATCTGACTGTGCCCCTAACACGCCTGTATCTGACTGTGCCCCTCACACGCCTGTATCTGACTGTGCCCCTCACACGCCTGTATCTGGCTGTGCCCCTCGCGCGCCTGTATCTGACTGTGCCCCTCACGCGCCTGTATCTGGCTGTGCCCCTCACGCGCGCCTGTATCTGACTGTGCCCCTCACGCGCGCCTGTATCTGACTGTGCCCCTCACGCGCCTGTATCTGGCTGTGCCCCTCGCGCGCCTGTATCTGACTGTGCCCCTCACGCGCGCCTGTATCTGACTGTGCCCCTCGCGCGCGCCTGTATCTGACTGTGCCCCTCACGCGCCTGTATCTGGCTGTGCCCCTCGCGCGCCTGTATCTGACTGTGCCCCTCACGCGCGCCTGTATCTGACTGTGCCCCTCAAACGCCTGTATCTTGACTGTGCCCCTCGCGCGCCTGTATCTGACTGTGCCCCTCAAACGCCTGTATCTTGACTGTGCCCCTCACACGCCTGTGTCTGGCTGTGCCCCTCACACGCCTGTATCTAACTGTGCCCCTCACACGCCTGTATCTGGCTGTGCCCCTCACACGCCTGTATCTGACTGTGCCCCTCACACGCCTGTATCTGGCTGTGCCCCTCACACGCCTGTATCTGGCTGTGCCCCTCACACGCCTGTATCTGACTGTGCCCCTCAAACGCCTGTATCTTGACTGTGCCCCTCACACGCCTGTATCTGACTGGGCCCCTCACACGCCTGTATCTGACTGGGCCCCTCACACGCCTGTATCTTGACTGTGCCCCTCGCGCGCCTGTATCTGACTGTGCCCCTCACACGCCTGTATCTGACTGTGCCCCTCACACGCCTGTATCTGACTGGGCCCCTCGCGCGCCTGTATCTGACTGTGCCCCTCACGCACCTGTATCTGACTGTGCCCCTCACACGCCTGTATCTGACTGGGCCCCTCGCGCGCCTGTATCTGACTGGGCCCCTCACGCGCCTGTATCTGGCTGTGCCCCTCGCGCGCCTGTATCTGACTGGGCCCCTCACACGCCTGTATCTGACTGGGCCCCTCACACGCCTGTATCTGACTGTGCCCCTCAAACGCCTGTATCTGACTGTGCCCCTCACACGCCTGTATCTGACTGTGCCCCTCACCCACCTGTATCTGACTGTGCCCCTCAAACGCCTGTATCTGACTGGGCCCCTCACGCGCGCCTGTATCTGACTGTGCTCCTCACGCGCGCCTGTATCTGACTGTGCCCCTCACGCGCGCCTGTATCTGACTGTGCCCCTCACGCGCGCCTGTATCTGACTGTGCCCCTCACGCGCGCCTGTATCTGACTGTGCCCCTCACGCGCCTGTATCTGACTGGGCCCCTCACGCGCCTGTATCTTGACTGTGCCCCTCACGCGCGCCTGTATCTGACTGTGCCCCGCACCCACCTGTATCTGACTGTGCCCCTCACGCGCCTGTATCTGACTGTGCCCCTCACGCGCCTGTATCTGACTGTGCCCCTCACGCGCCTGTATCTGGCTGTGCCCCTCACGCGCCTGTATCTGGCTGTGCCCCTCACGCGCGCCTGTATCTGACTGTGCCCCTCACGCGCCTGTATCTGACTGGGCCCCTCACGCGCCTGTATCTGGCTGTGCCCCTCACGCGCGCCTGTTTCTGACTGTGCCCCTCACACGCCTGTATCTGACTGTGCCCCTCACGCGCCTGTATCTCACTGTGCCCCTCACGCGCCTGTATCTCACTGTGCCCCTCACGCGCCTGTATCTGACTGGGCCCCTCACGCGCGCCTGTATCTGACTGGGCCCCTCACGCGCCTGTATCTGACTGGGCCCCTCACGCGCCTGTATCTGACTGTGCCCCTCACGCGCCTGTATCTGGCTGTGCCCCTCACGCGCGCCCTGTATCTGACTGTGCCCCTCACACGCCTGTATCTGACTGGGCCCCTCACGCGCGCCTGTATCTGACTGTGCCCCTCACACGCCTCTGTATCTGACTGTGCCCCTCACGCGCCTGTATCTCACTGTGCCCCTCACGCGCCTGTATCTGACTGGGCCCCTCACGCGCGCCTGTATCTGACTGGGCCCCTCACACGCGCCTGTATCTGACTGGGCCCCGCACCCACCTGTATCTGACTGTGCCCCTCACGCGCGCCTGTATCTGACTGGGCCCCTCACGCGCCTGTATCTTGACTGTGCCTCACGCGCGCCTGTATCTGACTGGGCCCCTCACGCGCGCCTGTATCTTGACTGTGCCCCTCACGTGCGCCTGTATCTGACTGTGCCCCTCACACGCCTGTATCTGACTGTGCCCCTCACACGCCTGTATCTGACTGGGCCCCTCACCCACCTGTATCTGACTGTGCCCCTCACGCGCGCCTGTATCTGACTGGGCCCCTCACGTGCGCCTGTATCTGACTGGGCCCCTCACGTGCGCCTGTATCTGACTGTGC
>NW_027455311.1:0-39587 GCF_040206685.1 Ascaphus truei
GTTGCTGGGTGGGGCAGGGGTGACTGGGAGAGAGAGAGTGTGGGGGAGAGAGAGAGAGTGTTGGGGAGAGAGAGAGAGAGAGAGAGAGTGTGGGGAGAGAGAGAGTGTGGGGGAGAGAGAGAGAGTGTGGGGGAGAGAGAGAGTGTGGGGGAGAGGGAGAGTGTGGGGGAGAGGGAGAGTGTGTGGGAGAGGGAGAGTGTGGGGGAGATGGAGAGTGTGGGGGAGAGGGAGAGTGTGGGGGAGAGGGAGAGTGTGGGGGAGAGGGAGAGTGTGGGGGAGAGGGAGAGTGTGGGGGAGAGAGAGAGTGTGGGGGGAGAGAGAGGGTGGGGGGGGGAGAGAGAGAGAGAGTGTGGGGGGGGAGAGAGAGAGAGTGTGTGGGAGAGAGAGAGAGTGTGGGGGAGAGAGAGTGTGGGGGAGAGAGAGAGAGAGTGTGGGGGAGAGAGAGAGAGTGTGGGGGAGAGAGAGAGAGTGTGGGGGAGAGAGAGAGTGTGGGGGAGAGAGAGAGAGAGTGTGGGGGAGAGAGAGAGAGTGTGGGGGAGAGAGAGAGTGTGGGGGAGAGGGAGAGTGTGGGGGAGAGGGAGAGTGTGTGGGAGAGGGAGAGTGTGGGGGAGATGGAGAGTGTGGGGGAGAGGGAGAGTGTGGGGGAGAGGGAGAGTGTGGGGGAGAGAGAGAGTGTGGGGGAGAGAGAGAGAGTGGGGGAGAGAGAGAGTGTGGAGGAGAGAGAGAGAGTGTGGGGGAGAGAGAGAGTATGGGGGAGACAGAGGAGAGAAACGGTGGGTGACACACACAGAGGGTGGGTGACACACAGAGAGAGAGGCTGGGTGAGTGGCTGGCTGGGTGAGTTGCTGGCTGGGTGAGTTGCTGGGTGGGGCAGGGGTGACTGGGTGGGTGGGTGAGTGACTGACACTGACTGGGGCAGGGGTGACTGACACTGACTGGGGCAGGGGTGACTGACACTGACTGGGGCAGGGGTGACTGACACTGACTGGGGCAGGAGTGACTGACACTGACTGGGGCAGGGGTGACTGACACTGACTGGGGCAGGGGTGACTGACACTGACTGGGGGTGGGGGTTGACTGACACTGACTGGGGCAGGGGTGACTGACACTGACTGGGGCAGGGGTGACTGACACTGACTGGGGCAGGAGTGACTGACACTGACTGGGGCAGGGGTGACTGACACTGACTGGGGCAGGGGTGACTGACACTGACTGGGGCAGGGGTGACTGACACTGACTTGGGCAGGGGTGACTGACACTGACTGGGGCAGGGGTGACTGACACTGACTGGGGCAAGGGTGACTGACACTGACTGGGGGTGGGGGGGTTACTGACACTGACTGGGGGTGGGGGAGTGACTGACACTGACTGGGGGGTGGGGGGTTACTGACACTGACTGGGGGGTGACTGATTGGGGGGGTACCTCTGGTGTGTCACACATTCTCCAATACACACAGACAGATAGACACACACAGACACACACACACAGGGGGCGGGGAGGAAAGGCTGCGACCAGCACCACCACCACCACGCTCCTCCCCCACCCACCCGCGCCCATCTCCCGCTCGTAGGAGGGGGGGGGCAGGGCGACACCCCCCCCCCATACCTCACGCGGTCGTAGTTTGGGGAGGTGGCAGGCACGTTGCAATGTGTCCCCCAGCGGGCGCCCCAGGGGACAGTCAGCCACTGCCACCGCCATGGCAACGTCGCTCCGTCGCATTGTCGCCGTCGCGCTTACTATAAGCACACGCGGCAGCAATGCATTTTTTTTCGGGCGGCGTCGCCAGAACTATAAGCGCAGCCTAAAAGAGCCAATCCCAATGGATTGTTGTATGTTCTCACTTCAAAGGAGACCCCATACAGATAGTCATGAAGCTTTTCCACTACTGCCCACTTGAGAGCAAGAAACTCTAATTTATGAACCGGATAGTTTCTCACTAGGAGTTAAGCTTTGGCTCACATACGCCACTGGATGCAGGCCAGCAGGATACTTCTGATGTAGCACGGCTCCCAGCCCATTGAAACTAGCATCAAGGGTCCTCCCAAACACGATTATGTCATCCAGGTAGACTTGACACTCACGAGGATTCATATCCCCAATCATCTTCTCCATCAACCTCTGGAAAGTCATGGGATCTCTGCAAATACCTTGGGGCATTCGGGTGAACTGATAGAACCCGAGAGGGCAGACAAACGCCGTCTTCTCCTGATCTTCCGAGATCATGGGGACCTGGTAGTACCCAGATCTCAAGTCCAGCACGCTGAACCACTGGCTTCCCGTGAGCGCGTATAGGATCTCCTCAATCTGTGGCAAAGTATACTGGTCAGGTATGGTATGTCGGTTCAGAGTGCAATAGTCCATGCAAAGGCGAACGGACATATTCTTCTTCCTTACTATTACTAGGGAGGGGCGTACGGGCTTCGGGATTCGGTCACTATGCCGCCTGTCTCCATCTCTTTGATAACATTTCTCACGTCTTCTACATCTCGGGCAGCAATACGCCTTGATCGCTCTCAGAATGGAGTGGTATCATTCAGACAAATCGTGTGTTGTGCGTTCCGGCTACATCCCACATCCATCTCGTTAATAGAGAACACTTCTCTGGGTTCTTCCAGTTGAGCACTTAGCCGCTTTTTCCAGTCTTCAGACAGTTCAGACTCCTCAAAATAAACTGTTGTCCATCAGGCTCTTCTCATGCGATAGCAGTCTTCACCTGCGCTATAGTCTCCACGGTCGTGACGGGTATATCCTGCTCAGTCTTTGCCTGAATTCAAACGGCACCGATGTGGTGAGAGGTTTTGGATGGACACGTGATTTTCTCGGGAATAGTCGTGGTCCATTCCCTCATTTCTGGTACCACCTTGAATCCTCGCTTGAGGTCTTCCATTGGGGTGGTCTCTAGAGAGAAATATGTGTAACCATGTTTCCCCCACCCAATCTCATATAGGGCCAATCTCAGGGAAAGCTGCTCTGGTTATTCATAATGGTGTGGTGCAAACCTGCTTGTAACAGGGGACCCTGGGGCTCCCACCTGGTGTTATGGGGGAGGTTAGGACAGGCTTCTGGGGTCTTGCCCGAATCGTACTCACGGTGGCAGAACCTCCATCTCTTGCAGCCCCCAGATGTGTGGGGAGAAATCTCTGCAGGAGAACTATCTCTTCACCTCCCTGATAGATTTCAGTCTCAGGCCAAGAGAATGTAGAAACAGTTGATCTTTATTCAGTCTCTCTCTCCGAATAACAACAGTGCACAGCTTACACTGAATCACTTCTTCTCACTCAGGTCTTCCCCTTTAGGATGTCCCTGGACATTCACTCCCGGCCACAAGCCACCAGGAACAGTCCTTGCTCTTCCCTTACCCCCTTGTGGGATAAGGGGAATACTCTTCCACCTGTCCCCGTACGGAAGGCATCAGTAAGCAGAGCCTTGCACTACTAAGTTGGAGAGACCACACCTCTATCACGGTAGAGGCACAACTAACTAAATTGAGATGTGCAAATCCTTAAGTCAGTTCCAGTAAGAACCAGCCCCTGTCCCTGATTGGACAGCAAGCCTGATTGCATACCTTCTCTGACTAACTGAGCTGCAAGTGTGTGGGGAAAACCCATGATTAATTCTGGCAAACCTGCCCTTACCAGGAATTGCTGCCAGAAGGAGGACAGAATAATAGGTTTTGGGCTATCAGGGCTATATATGTATCTGCTGTGTCTCGGCCCCCGTACCAGACCATGGCTGTCAGGTGTCTCACTCCCCCTGGTGGGATCTCTATCAATCCTTTCTCGTGATTAAAGATCTCCCCATATTCTTCCTGTGACTCGACTTTATAACATTCGTCCTTGAGGGCCGGATGGATTTTCAGCGCAGACAGGGATAATTCCTCCTGGTTGGCACCTAGTGCTGAAATGAAAGCCGCTCCAAGGGTCTGATAAGTGTTTTATATATCTTAGGCACTGTCTATAAGATGGGGTGTAGAGGGTGCATTTGCATTTGCATAAAAAATGTAGGTGTATGTTCATCAATTCAATTCTGTTGTATACCTAGAGTGATAAGGTAATCGATCCTCTGTTTAAATCTGTTGGTTTGGTCATAGCCTAATTTAATATAGACTACTTGTTGCAGGGTACATTCAACCACACACCCGCGTTCTCTTGATAAGGCTTATTTATTGAGCCTTAAAAACATACAGCACACAAAAACAAAATAGCTTCTCTTCAGCAGACAAAAACAAAATAGCTTCTCTTCAGCACAGAAAACAAGGCAGCTTCTCTTCAGCATGCAGGACACAGACAGTTATCACACATGTACTTTGAAAAACAGACCTTATAGCAGTAATCTCTTCAGTATATCAGTCCTGTCTCCTGACCAGCTAGCTTGCATGTGTGTACAGCCTGGGGTCAGACTACTTAAGCAGCCCTTCTCAACTGAAACTTAACCTTGTCACTGCTGCACTGCAAGCCTAAACATAGGTTTGATAGGTATATGGCTGGTGATGTTCATTCACCCTGTCACACTACTGTGTTAGATAATTGCCTCAGAATTTCAGTTAATCGCTGTAATTCATGATTACAAGTTTGTCTTCTGGGCGCACAATAATGTCAACATTGTTCCTAAGTTGTCTAAGTGCTCTACGGTCTAAAGATGTAATATTCGAGGTGACTGAAGGGGGTACCTTGCTGCTAGCCATAATTTCCTCTTGCACTAACCGCATAAAGTTCTGTATTGATGGGTTCACTACTGGTGAGTCAAAAGTGCTCCTGGACCTTAATGTGGATAAACGATTAGAGGAGATTTTAAACTATGATGGAAGGGGCAGGGACAATAAAAAAATAATGAAATAAATAGAATATATGGGTCTGGGAAAATAGCAAGGGGTCATGAAGGTACAATTGGGTGGCTTGGTGGGGATAGCCAGCCTTCCTAATAAGGATAAGTTCAATATAGAAGAACCCCGCTTCAGCTAAGTACAAAGTAATAATGTAGGGGTAGGGTGCTAATGGGTAACGTATAAGGTAAGTAATAAAAAGGCAAGAACCCACTATAAGCACTCAATACCCCCTGATGTATAATGTGAATGTTAAAAATAATTTTTAAAGCAATACTAATTAAAATAATGGGTGTAAAAATTCAACAAATGACACACATATATGATACCCTATGATGAATATATATGATATTCCGGGTAACTAAGTAAGGCGACAATTTGAGGTTAATTGGATCAAACTGTCCCAGGGAGCCGGTATACAGTAATCCCTATTAGTGGTAAATTAGGTGTACGCTGGTATCAGTGAGGCTGTTCAATACCTGTCTCAGGTGTCAGACAGGTCCCAGATGGTGAAGGTGAAATGTGAAATGGATCATAATATGCTAGGTACAGACAAAAAGATCAGTATTTCAAACCAGTGTGTGCTCACTTTGCAAATCATAAATCCATAAATGGAAAGTGTAGACTCTCTCTGTAGCCAACTAACAGCAACTGGTTGACTCCTGAACAGTAAAGGAGTGGGCTGTTAATCACAGAACACAATGTGCAGAGGCTCATAGACTCCTATAGGCAGTGTGATTGTCAGTATACCTGTGCAGATATTAATGAATGTGCTTCCACTGTCAGGAGTGCTAATGCCACTATAAGGCTGTGTATGGTGGAAAGAAACCTATCTAGTATGCAGAGAAAGGTTTAATGGTGGATACATGTAGTCACCTAAAAGCAGCTAATTAGCTCCAAAATAGTAAAGGAGTAGGCTGTTAAACACAGAACACAATGTGCAGAGGCTCAAAGACTCCTATAGGCAGTGTGGTTATTGGTATACCTGTGCACATATTGATGAAAGTGCTTCCACTGTCAGGAGTGTTAATGCCACTATAAAGCTGTGTATGGTGTAAAGAAACATGTCTATTGTGCAGGAAAAGGTTCCTTAGTGGATACTGAGTGAGAAAGAGTATACTGCCACAAAGCAGCACTGAACACACTGTTAGTAAACTGCTCAATGAGTTTATGGTATACAGATCCAGTGAAGGTAAATCAGTCACATATGTACCATATAAATTCACATATAAATCACCTGTGTACTAGCTAATGAAGTCCATAAATACAGAGCTAATAACACTCATAAATGCAAACGCCGTGGCTAATATACCCCTAGAAACGGTGTGGCTGTTGGTATGCCTATGCACATATTAATGAATGTGCTACCACCGTTAGGAGTGCTGGTTACACTAATGCAACAAAATAACAAGGAAAATCAAGCAGCCCTCGCCTCACCATGCGTCACCGAGTCACCACAAAGACTCCTGCCCAACATTGAAGGGAGTACACGTTAGCCGTCTGGTAGCTGTTTGCTCTGCAACTCAATAATGCTACCACGTGAGTACTGACGGCGCGCGTGCACATGACAGATGCCGACACGCGTGTTTCGCAATTGGAAACGCTTTCTCAAGGCTATAAGTGTGAGGGGGAAGTCCCATTGATCCTAGTAAAACTTATATATGCATTGCAGTGTTTCTATTGTCTGGAAGTTTCTTCCTGAAGGTGTGTCCATGCAGTGCTATTGAAAAGTCACTAATACAGCAATAACTGATAAACCTCCTTAAATAAATGCAGTTGATGTAGTCACAATCTTAACTGCGGCAGTGCATAAATTAAAATAAACTGCACCAAAGCACTTGATCTCTGCAATCAGTGTTTAATACTCCTGATAGTCAGCGAATTGTCAACATGTTAATGGGGTAAAGATACAGTATTAACCCCTGAGATGAAATATAATGAAACATCTCTATCAACATGGATGAAACTTGTAAAGTACATTTAATCAGGTTATAGCATACTCATCTTCTGTAAATGATGCATACAGAGTTCAGATGTTGAGGAATTCATATCTAACCTGTTATAAGGGATATTAAATCCAACTAATAAAAATGGCAGGTGGAATTAGCCCTGTGGTATAATGTAGATAGGTGTATCTTACACTTGATGTAGCTTAGCTGTGTGACACTGTGTACTATGTAATTGACCAACAGTTAAAAATATACAGTATGGAGTCACGGTGTAACAAAATGTGATTGCTGGGTAACACATGTCTGTGCAGCATAGAGGTAAGTAGCAGTAGGTATATATACAAAAGATGGAATATATACCCCTATTTATAAAGGGGGAGACACCCCAATGCCGCTGACAGTATATTCAATTATACTCATATGTGCTCTGGGACAGTTGACGTGATCTTAAATGAACGGGGTAAACACAAATCCCTCGTTCAAACCTTTGGGCGATAGTGTCTGTAATGTATATATCCATCTTGCCTCTTTTTGTAACAGAACTGTGTCACAGTCCCCATGTCTACGGTCCATTGAGAATTGGTCCATACCAATAAACTTTACAGTTGTTTGTTTATCTTGGTGCACAGATTTAATATGTCGCGCTAGAGGTTTATCCGTTTTATTGCGTATGGAACCCATATGTTCCAAGACCCTTACCTTAAATGGACGGCGGGTCTTACCAACATATACTTTGCCACAGTCGCAAATGGCTTGATATATAACGCCTGTGGTCTGACAATTAATAAACTTCCTGATGTTATAAGTCTGGGTTCCATTCCAATTTGAAAATGTACTGGTGGTAAGTATGTGATCACAAGCCTTACATTTGCCACATTTGAATGACCCTTGTGGTTTCGGGGGTATCCAGGTCCTCTTGACCTCTTCATCAAAGTGGCTATGAACCAAAACATCGTTCAAATTTCTTGCCCTCCTGCTGACCATAGATGGATGGTCCTGCAAAAATTCACCAATAATATTGTCTGCCCTCAAAATATGCCAATGCTTACATATAATATCCCTAGCATGTTTCCATTGGTTATTAAAGGAGCCAATAAATCTTACTGTTTTGTCATCTGTTTCTGTAATCTTATCTTGTAACAATGAACAGCGTGGAGTGTACTTGGCCCTTTTGTATGCCAACTTCACTATTCGCTTGCTATAGCCACGTTCATAGAACCTCTCGGCCATCAAGCCTGCCTGTATCTCACAATCGGCATAGTTACTACAGTTGCGTTTTAATCTCAAAAACTGGCCAACTGGGATACCGTTAATGAGAGATCTAGGATGATGACTGCTGGCTGTAAGAAGGCTGTTTGTAGCTGTGGCATTGCGGTGAATCGTGGTAGCAATGGTGTTGTCATTATCCCTAGAGATGCACACATCTAAGAACATCACTTTGTCATGATCATGTTCTAAAGTCAAAACAGATTGAGTTCGTTACTATTAAGAATGTCCACGAACTCCAGGAGTTCATCAATGGTGCCATTCCCTAACATCATCACATCATCGATATAGCGTACCCATATATCGATGTGTGATGTCTATGGCTCCATTTCTTCTGAGAAAAACAGCATAGTTTCCCACCACCCTAAATATAGGTTGGCGCACTTAGTACCATGGCCGTACCTTGAATCTGATGGTAATATGTGTTTGTAAACAAGAAGTAGTTATGTGTGAGTACAAACTTAATCAGTTCGGCCATGAATCTATTGTGTGCCTTATAGAATGTGCCCCTAGTATTGAGGAAATACATAGCTGCTTTTATACCAGCATCATGTTTGATGCTGGTATATAGTCCTTCGACATCCATAGTGACAAAGATGGTTTTGTCTGTTACAGTAATGCCATCAAGTCTCCTCAACAGATCCTTAGTATCTCTAAGGTAGGATGGCAGAGATTGTACAAATGGTCTAAGGATACAGTCTATGTATGAGCTAGTTTTTTCTGTTAAGCTCCCAATCCCCGAAACAATAGGCCTACCTTGTGGGGGTCTCTTGGATTTATGTAATTTGGGAAGGCTGTAAAAGGTGGCTGTTTTAGGGAATTTGACCAACATGTAGTCGTATTCCTTTTGACTGATGAGCTTGGTATTTAACCCTTTTTGTAAGATGTTCATTAGATCTTTTTGGTACTTATTAGTAGGGTCATTGTCTAAGACTTCATAACAAGCTACATCCGAAAGGAGTCTAATTTTCTCCCTCTTGTAGTCAGTGGTGTCCAAAACAACCAAGTTCCCACCCTTGTCTGCTGGTTTGATAGTACTTTTTTTTATTTTCTGTGAGTTCTTTGAGTGCTTTCCTCTCAGATTTGGTAAGATTATCATGAGTATGATACCGGGTTAGCGTTTCGAGATCCTGAGTAACAAGATCTACGAAAACATCTATATTGGCATAACTGTCACCAAATGGAAGGAATCTAGAGTTTGGTTTTAGATTTGTAAAAGGGCCTTCCCCTACTAATCTGACTGAGTCCACCTTCAGTGCTACACTGGCGACACACTTTATTGAAGTGGGGCCAGTTCCGCAAGCCGGGAGATTTCCCGGCTTGCAAGTGGCTTCCCCTCGGCGTGCCGCGCGTCACCGATGCGCGGTCACGTGTCATCGGGTGCCTGCGCCCCCTGCACGCGTGTCCAGGGCTCCCCGAGGGAGCCCTGGTGTCCCGCGATGTGGGGGACGGCGGCAGGGGGTTCCGGGGGACCCGGCGGACCCGGAGAGGAGAGGGGGAAGCCGCGATCGGCGGGCCTCTCCTCCGCTGCTTCGGCGCGCGCCCGGCACCCTCCGGCGCGCGCCAGGTAACTGCTGCGGCCGAGAACGGGCAAATGCTCGAATAAACTCGGCCACAGCAGTAGCAAAGTATTGTATGCTTCCATGTCCCTGCTGTCAAGGCCTGGGATACTGAGTGTGTTGGCTTGTCTGTTTGCCCTTAGTTTAAAGAACTTTTTCAACTTGAGTTTACGAGCAAACAGATTTAGGTCTTTGACCCATTCAAATGTGTTTATATCAGTATAAATTTCAACCCGCTCAGACCCACAGAACGGGTTATTTTACATTATATGTACTTACAGTATATACAGGATTTATATATTTTTATTTTAAAGATATTAAAGAATGTACTGCATTATATTAAAAACATGTGACTGTAAACCATAGTGACTGACAAATATTTTCACACCCTGATGAAATACTGTCTCAGTGTACTCTCAATTCTCACAGTGCTGTGCACATCAGATTTACATTTCAAATTCGAGAGGGGATTTTCGAAAGCATTACCGTTCAAACAACAGGCCTCTAAGGGTTGGGGGAGGGGGATGGTGTGATTAGACGCAGGCGTACTGTGTTTGAAGCTCGGCTATGGGTGGATTAAGAACACAATGGCAATATGCTTGGCTAGGGAGGGATTAAAAACTCTGGAGGTGTGTGGCTGAAATAGTTAACAGCAGTGTAATTTCTAAAGGCAGTTCATCATAATAATTTGATGAATAAACCACCAAAGACAACCCCCAAAAACAGTACATAAAAAGCAAGTCACTTTAACTCCCTGTGCCCCATGCACCAAAAATGTTTTGTGGCAGGCAGAAGAATTTAATAAAGGCTGCAGAATGTATTATTGTGTATGGATGGTTAAAAAAAGCAAGTCACTTTAACTCCCTGTGCCCCATGCACCAAAAATGTTTCTTTGTGCACTTTAAATGTTTCAATATTGTAAATAAATGTTTTTGTACTGACTCCACTAATAAAAGACCATGTTGAATTGCCTCACATTGTTTCCATCTGCTCCTTTGCCAGTGTAACAAATGTACTGTAGCGGCTTGCTGCACGTTTTTTTAACTGGCTGGTCGCGCAATTGGCGTAGGAACTACGGCAATTGGCGTGGGAACTAGGTCAATTGGCGTAGGAACTTCTGTTCTAGGGCGCCTAGAAATAAAATACATTTTGCCCCTAGATGTTAGGAACCTCTTCACTTGACCCCAACAGGGTCCGGGCAGTAATGGCGGCGAGAAAGGGTCACGCCGGCGAGGAGGGTCCTACCATTGAGCGCAAATGGCGGAGAAAGCTTTGAAGCGGCTAAGTCACAATGAGCAGAAACCTGGAACACAGAACTCCGGTTCTGTTCGACCTAGAGGGCTCATATTCAGTCACCATGTAGTCCTAGTTGCGGCAGGATTGCATGGCAAATTGCGACCCTCTCGTGGCAACAGAACGGAGTCAGGGTGATGTTAAAGTTCAGGTTTCTGCCATAGACTTGCATAGCAGAAAAAAAGCCACTTTGGTAATGTGCTTTTAAACTGTCTTTTGGTACCTCCGGTTCCGGGGGTCTTGGAAGGCTGATATTTTGCCACTATGGCAAGGATCCTCCCGCATGAGGACCAGGTAAATTTCAACCCGCTCAGACCCACAGAACGGGTTATTTTACATTATATTCGCGCAATTGGCGTGGGAACTACTTAGGGCCGCGGTCAAGTTCACGGGCAATTGGCGTGGGAACTTCTGTTCTAGGGCACCTAGGAATACAATTCTTTTTGCCCATAGATGTTAGGCACTGTATACCACTGTACAGTATACTGTGGAAGACAAATAATGACACGATACTGAACATTTAGAAAAAATGCATAGTTTTATTTATTCGGGTTTATTACACAGTATACTGTACGGCCGGAAAACATCAGCATACAGTACAATATTATCCATCGAAATCCCCCCATTAGCCGTTTTCTTTTCTGAGAAAAAACAAAAAGAAAAGTTTTAATGTACAGTACAGTACAGTAATGGTCAGCCCCCTAAAGAAGTACCCAGCCAGCCCACAAAAATAATACGGCAACAAGACAGTACTCACCATTGAATTTCCCATTCAGCTTGCGCCGGCGCCGGTCCACTGCCAATCCAGCTTTCTTCATCATCCACGTCGATAGTTGGCAGCGGGACTAGTCCACCTGTAGTCAGCAGGTGAGGCTGGAAATCGCTTAGGTACATGCAAGCTTCAACAAAACTGCACGCCAAATCCAGCTCAGCCTCAGGCTAAGGGTTGTCACTGACAGTGGGACCGTCATTGGAAGCCGGTGCTGGTGCTGGTGCTGGTGCTGGTGCATTGCTTGGCAGCGACTGTCGCTTCTTAGTTGGTTTTAACACGACCCTTTGCCTTTTGCCGCCTCCATGATCATAGATACGGGAAAAACCCGGTGATACACACCAATACCCTCCAACAAATTGGGGCTCAATACGGTGAAAACAGGGGTCACTACATAACCTTTTACTTACTGCACGCTTCCAAGTATGAGGAGTTGGCGAAAATTTGTAAAAGTCATATTTTTCGATAAAATACTGATAAATTTGAGCAACTGTTGCCATCTTATCCTCTGTTGCATTAATCGCGGCCCATATCAAATACGCGTAACTTCTGTCAGGTTTTTGGAAAGCAGGCTGCACTTGAACACTCATGGCGGGTGGGTCTCTGGAGAATAGTGTAACACAAACTGAAACTGGTCTTTGTCTTTCTTTAATATGAAAAGCCTAAATTGATACATTTTGGCAACTCTTCCTTCAGTCTCAAGGCCAAAGCCAAGTTACAATGGCACACTGTGGTACAGTATCTTTTTTAAACGAAACACCTGCAAGCCGACACATTACTGATTCGGCGCATTACAAATCATGAATTTATGCCATCTGGCGGACACGCGAAGCATTGCAGCCTAGTAAATCCTGAACCATTATTAATTAACTCATCAACCGCGCGTCAGCCGGGCATGCGCCTGGCTGGGAAGGCAAAAAAAGCCCGGCATGCTCCGGGTGAACAGTGTGGCATTCCAGGAACATGCCAGGTACAAGCCGTTGATTAGTAAGAATAAAGTCTGCCGCAGCAGTAATATCAGAAAGTTTATTAATTGTCAGACCACAGGCGTTATATCAAGCCATTTGCGACTGTGGCAAAGTATATGTTGGTAAGACCCGCCATCCATTTAAGGTAAGGGTCTTGGAACATATGGGTTCCATACGCAATAAAACGGATAAACCTCTAGAGGGACATATTAATTCTGTGCACCAGGATAAACAAACAACTGTAAAGTTTATTGGTATGGACCAATTCTCAATGGACCGTAGACATGGGGACTGGGACACAGTTCTTTTACAAAAAGAGGCAAGATGGATATATACATTACAGACACTATCGCCCAAAGGTTTGAACGAGGGATTTGTGTTTACCCCGTTCATTTAAGATCACGTCAACTGACTCAGAGCACATATGAGTCTAATTGAATATACTGTCAGCGGCATTGGAGTGTCTCTCCCTTTATAAATAGGGGTATATATTCCATCTCTTGTATATATACCCAGAGTTAGAGATAGAACAATGGTGCTCACAGTGCTATATGTGTGCTTCTATGGAAAGGGAGAACACTGGGTATTAAGGCATCATAGATTATGTACTCAGTCCATAAAGATGGGGTGGGGGGCATCAGAAAGCCCTGAAGGTTGGGGAAGCAGCCCTAGGACAACCTCCTTCACCTCATTGGGATAGCCCCCTCTTAGGTACTCACTCCTTGTTAGCCTCCAGAATCTCCCTTCCAATGCGTGCCGCCGTGTGGTTCAAATGCAGAGATATGGTTGTGTAGCGCACAGCATCCAAAAACGAAGGCAGGTCTGGCGAAAACTTTCTTTATTTGAAGCAAGGCATAAAAAGAGGGACGCAGCCCTTCAACGCGTTTCGTGCAAAGCACTTTGTCAAGAAGTGCCTTTACACGATATACAGCCACTTAAATACA
Organism: Ascaphus truei; assembly: GCF_040206685.1. NCBI lineage: Eukaryota > Metazoa > Chordata > Amphibia > Anura > Ascaphidae > Ascaphus > Ascaphus truei. The sequence continues at coordinate 13,572 of NW_027455311.1, forward strand.
AGAGATCGCTCAACTCTCGCGAGATGCGATGACATCATCAGACCGCTATTAACCAATGAGACAACCATACCCCGCGCATGCGCGACGCGATCGAGCCCTGCACAACAACAATCACGGCAAACCACCTGTCTCACCGCAATTGCGTGTATCTCAGCTGGTAGACACACCGCTAATCAGGAGACCAGCCCTGGCTGCTTAAACCGTGCATACCGGACCCTCCGCCCCGCGCATGCGCAAATAGGTGCTCTCAAATGCCTTCCCTATTGATGAATCAACGCATACGAGCCGCCAAAAATAATATGGCATACTCACATACATCGTCCCACCAAGAGAGGCAATAACAATTAATACAATGCATATACACTGGCGACACACTTTATTCGAGCTTGGCTAGTCCCACGAATTCGGGTATACCCGGGTGTATTGAGGTTTGTGACTGTTTTCTGCCCGAGTACATTGAGTTATTTTCCAAGCAGGGATTGAAGCATTTTATTCCCGCTGGCTGCAATACTGCACAGTATATATATATAAACTGCATTACAATTCATGAATTTATGCCATCTGGTAGACACGCGAAGCATTGCAGCCTATTAAATCCTAATCATTATCATTTAACAGATCAGCCGCCCATCAGCCAGGCATGAACCCAGGCTGGGAAGGCAAATGCAACGGGGCTTGTCAGAGGTTAGGAGTGGCGCATTCCAGGTATCTGCCAGGTACATACCGGGTATTTGCTCGAATAAAGTGTGTCGGTGCAGTATAAAGAAAGCGATCTATTTCTACACATACTGCGATGAGTTCGGCCATCAATGTAACCATATATCAAAACATGAAATATAAATTTTTATTATCTATAAATAAAACTAAACTAAACTTAAATATGACCTTAAAATAAAAAGTATACTGCTATACTCATGTAAAAACAAATGTGCTCCCTACTGATGACTGATGATCATTTTATCTAAATAAAACAGTACTTGAATATTAATATTTTACTGTTGTGGAGAACCCAATAGGAAAAAACATGAGTGACAATAGAGAACATCTATTCACACAATAATATACATGACGCATTAGTATGAATTATTATGCTATGAGGTAACAACAATATAATACACTTGGTTGTTATATATTCGTGCCTATTTTTGAGCAAATTTTTTTCCCCATATTGGATATTTTATGTCATTAGTGTAGTTAATAACAGTTTTTAACCCCATCTGATCAAATGTTTTATTCACAAAAGAAAACTAAATCACTTATGCAGATTATTTTAAGTCCACATAGAATATTTCAATATATCAAGATGTGAAATAAGTTTACACTTCAATATATCAAGATATCAAGAGATCAGGTCGGTTCCCATGGACAATTATCAGATTAATATAATATACAATATTCATTAGTATACTCAACAATTTTTATATACATACTTATTTTAAGAAATGGTTTATTGTCCACTCCACATTGATTCCCTCCGGGAACCTTGTTCTGAGTGTAAAGATCCAGAAGGACTCTCTACAATTCAGAGTATTGAGAATATCACCCCCTCTCTCTGTTTTTTTGACTTTCTCTAGACCCATGAACGAAAAGTTCCTAATGCCGCCCTTGCTGCATAGCGTAAAGTGCTTTGTTACAGGATGTTCCAGATCCCCTTTACGAATTAGTCTACAGTGTTCTTGCATTCTTATTTTCAGAGCTCTAGTAGTTCTACCAACATATCTCTTCCCACAGCCACAACTAATTAGGTACACTACAAAGTTTGTATTGCAATTAATATAGCTCCCAATGTTGTATTTTTTATGTGGACTGTGGGAAAAGAAATGTTGCGAGGGCCTCATGAACTGACACATGTTACAGCTATTGCATCTATAGGAGCCTTTGGTCATGAACCGGTCAGGTTCACCCACCTTGGTGGATATGACACTTGGTGAAATGAATGCGGCTAGTGTCTTGGCTCGCCTGTATACACATTTCGGGCCCGAGTTCGTGTACTCACTTAGAATGGGATCCATTCGTAATAATTCCCAATGTTTATTAATGATCTCTCGAACCTGACCACTTGATTTATTAAATTGAGATATAAATAGGGGGCACACCTTATCACTTTGGTGAATTGTGTTCTTCCCCCTTTGTTCGTTCCTCACTCTGGACCCAGGGGGCAAAATAGTTTTTCTATCAATTTTCATTACCTCTTGTACAGTTGATTGGAGGGTCTCCTGATCATACCCTCTTTCTATGAACTTTTTAGTCAGCACCTCAGACTGGGCCCTGAAATCACTCATCGAAGAGCAATTCCTTCGTAGTCTGAGGTACTGACCTTTGGGTATTCCTTTGACCACTGATCTGGGGTGGCAGCTGTCGGCTCTCAGAAATGAATTTCTCGAGTTCGTTTTTGTGTATACATCCGATTGTATTGTATTTTCTATATCTATATAAAATAGAATGTCCAGGTAGCTAATATGTTGTGCGTGATAATTTATTGTGAAGTGAATATCTAATGTGTTGTTATTAATATGATTAAAAAATTCTAATAGTGTTTCTGTGCTCCCGTGCCAAATAAAAATAAGGTCATCAATGAAACGTCTATAGAAAATGATATGGTGTCTAAACAGATTGGTGCTATTATAAATGAAAGTGTGCTCCCACCATCCCATAAACAAGTTGGCATAGGAGGGGGCAAAACTTGTCCCCATTGCCGTCCCCCGAAGTTGCAAATAAAACTTGTGCTCAAAAAGAAAATAATTGTGTGTGAGAAGAAAAAGTATAGATTCCATAATAAATGTAGTCATTGGTAAGGAGCTACCTGGACATTCTATAAAGTGTCGGACAGCCGCCAAGCCCAGATCGTGTTGTATTATCGAGTAGAGGGAGACCACATCCATATATATACCTACTGCTACTTACCTCTATGCTGCACAGACATGTGTTACCCAGCAATCACATTTTGTTACACCGTGACTCCATACTGTATATTTTTAACTGTCGGTCAATTACATAGTACACAGTGTCACACAGCTAAGCTACATCAAGTGTATGATACACCTATCTACATTGTACCACAGGGCTAATTCCACCTGCCATTTTTATTAGTTGGATTTAATATCCCTTATAACAGGTTAGATATGAATTCCTCAACATCTGAACTCTGTATGCATCATTTACAGAAGATGAGTATGCTATAACCTGATTAAATGTACTTTACAAGTTTCATCCATGTTGATAGAGATGTTTCATTATATTTCATCTCAGGGGTTAATACTGTATCTTTACCCCATTAACATGTTGACAATTCGCTGACTATCAGGAGTATTAAACACTGATTGCAAAGATCAAGTGCTTTGGTGCAGTTTATTTTAATTTATGCACTGCCGCAGTTAAGATTGTGACTACATCAACTGCATTTATTTAAGGAGAGTCTAGGTTTATCAATTAGTGCTGTATTAGTGACTTTTCAATAGCACTGCATGGACACACCTCCAGGAAGAAACTTCCAGCCAATAGAAACACTGCAATGCACACAGTATATAAGTTTTACTAAGATCAATGGGACTTCCCCCTCACACTTATAGCCTTGAGAAAGCGTTTCCAATTGCTAAACACGCGTGTCGGCATCTGTCATGTGCACGCGCGCCGTCAGTACTCACGTGGTAGCATTATTGAGTTGCAGAGCAAACAGCTACCAGACGGCTAACGTGTACTCCCTTCAATGTTGGGCAGGAGTCTTTGTGGTGACTCGGTGACGCATGGTGAGGCAAGGGCTGCTTGATTTTCCTTGTTATTTTGTTGCATTAGTGTAACCAGCACTCCTAACGGTGGTAGCACATTCATTAATATGTGCATAGGCATACCAACAGCCACACCGTTTCTAGGGGTATATTAGCCACGGCGTTTGCATTTATGAGTGTTATTAGCTCTGTATTTATGGACTTCATTAGCTAGTACACAGGTGATTTATATGTGAATTTATATGGTACATATGTGACTGATTTACCTTCACTGGATCTGTATACCATAAGCTCATTGAGCAGTTTACTAACAGTGTGTTCAGTGCTGCTTTGTGGCAGTATTATAACAGTGTCTCTTTCTCACTCAGTATCCACTAAGGAACCTTTTTCTGCACATTAGACATGTTTCTTTCCACCATACACAGCTTTATAGTGGCATTAACACTCTTGACAGTGGAAGCACATTCATCAATATGTGCACAGGTATACCAATAACCAGACTGCCTATAGGAGTCTTTGAGCCTCTGCACATTGTGTTCTGTGTTTAACAGCCTACTCCTTTACTATTTTGGAGCTAATTAGCTGCTGTTAGGTGACTACATGTATCCACCATTAAACCTTTCTCTGCATACTAGATAGGTTTCTTTCCACCATACACAGCCTTATAGTGGCATTAGCACTCCTGACAGTGGAAGCACATTCATTAATATATGCACAGGTATACTAATAACCACACTGCCTATAGGAGTCTTTGAGCCTCTGCACATTGTGTTCTGTGTTTAACAGCCCACTCCTTTACTATTTTGGAGCTAATTAGCTGCTGTTAGGTGACTATATGTATCCACCATGAAACCTTTTTCTGCATACTAGATAGTTTTCTTTTGATCATACACAGTTTTATAGTGGCATTAGCACTCCTGACAGTGGAAGCACATTCATGAATATGTGCACAGGTATACTGACAACCACACTGCCTATTGGAGTCTATGAGCCTCTGCACATTGTGTTCTGTGTTTAACAGCCCACTCCTTTACTATTCAGGAGTCAACCAGTTGCTGTTAGGTGGCTACATGTTGGATTGTAGAGAGAGTTTACACTTTCCATTTATGGATTTATGATTTGCAAAGTGAGCACACACTGGTTTGAAATACTGATCTTTTTGTCTGTACCTAGCATATTATGATCCATTTCACATTTCACCTTCACCATCTGGGACCTGTCTGACACCTGAGACAGGTATTGAACAGCCCCTCACTGATACCAGCGTACACCTAATTTACCACTAATAGGGATTACTGTATACTGGCTCCCTGGGACAGTTTGATCCAATTAACCTCAAATTGTCGCCTTACTTAGTTACCCGGAATATGATATATATTCATCATAGGGTATCATATATGTGTGTCATTTGTTGAATTTTAACACCCATTATTTTAATTAGTATAGCATTACAAATTATTTTTAACATTCACATTATACATCAGGGGGTATTGAGTGCTTATAGTGGGTTCTTGCCTCTTTATTACTTTCCTAATAAGGAGCAGACTGCCCCTAAAACTGTGTGTAATGGGCTGTCTATGTAAGCCCATAGGGCCAGTAAGTGTGTTAACTGTATCTCCTGTAAATCATGTTTCCTTTGATGCCTCTGTAAGCTCATAAACTGGGTATACATGTGTGTGTTAGACCTCTGATCGGAAATAGCTGACGGACCGGGACTTTGGGAATAGGAGATTAAGGGTGGAAGTTGGGGGGCAAAAAGTGTTAAAATGTGTGTAAAGGGTTGCTGACCTGTTCTACCAGTAGTACTTTAATAGTACCCACGAATCGTGCATGTTTTGCGTCTGTGCATAAATACGGTGTGTTTAATTAAATAATCCTATGTAACATCATTGTTCCGCCAGCTAGTTCAACAACCACGTTTTAAAACACAGTGCAGGAGCCTGTTTTAAAACCAGGCTGTAGAATCCAAGTTTTAGAGCCAAGGTTTTAGAATCCAAGTTCTCATTTTGTAATACATTGTACTTGTATGTGTAATCAATTGCTATGTAGGCAGCCCCGGTAATAAGTTTAGCCGAGGTGCCTGTATGGCAATGGCGGATCAAAGGGACAGATGGGCTAGGTGTCAGCCATCTGCCAGGCAGGGAAGTGTGGAGGAACAGGACTGTGGATGGGCTCTCAGTGGGTGAGACCCTTTGTTGTAGCAAGACTCTGTGGAGCCTACCCAGCAGGCGGTAATGGACTGGCCAGGGAAAGCTGTTGCCGAGACGGGCTCATAGACACGATTTCCATTGGCCAGTTCATATTTCCCGCCTTGCCAGCAACCTGAGCCTAAACACGCCCTCTCCTTTGATTGGTTACCGCCAGGTGAGCCCCTGGCTCGTGATTGGCTGCTGTGTGCAAACCCATGCTCTGATTGGTTGCCAGTCCCTCTACCGTGTTAAACATAGGACAGTGAGGTGTATGTAAGGGGACTGCCTGATCAGAGAACCAGACCATCTTAGGGTTTGGTCCAGTGAAGCACTGGCGGGCTTTTCAAAAGTGCTTTGCGCGGATTAGCAAAGCACTGGGCACGGATGTGCAGGGAAAGCCTAGCCAAGCTGAGGCCAAGTTCTGAGAATGCGGCCAAGTTATGAGGAATGATTTTACTTGCTCCAGGCTTAGTCCAGTGACATGACCGGCAGGTGTTTGTCATAAAGGTGCTGGAGCAGCCAGGCCAAGCGGAGGATAAGTGATGTGAACAAGTTCTCACGTCCAAGTTCTCAGTCCAAGTTCTGAGAATTGGAAGGCGCTGAAACCAGCGGGGAGAGCGCAGTGGCTCTCCCGAAAAGAGTACCGTGTGTTCCTGGACATGGAGCCAACAGGGTAAGCCTTCCTGAAGCAGGTGCCCAACACCTAGTTGAGGCTAGTGTCTCCCCCCAGGCCTCCAGTTGGTATGTATTCCCTTGTATTTGTGCATCTTTTGTGTCTGCGGGCTTGCCTGAGTAAACCCCATTTTATTCAATAATGTTGTCCTGCCTAGTGAATTGATTCTGGAAGGTAAAAGGTGTTAAAAGTACTGGTCTCCCATGACAGGGGGCAAGTGCGAGTTTAGCAAGCAGCGAGACACCCATAGTAAAGACAGATAATACTAGAAAACTTCTAAAGACTAAACCATTTGTTGCAGAAAGGCAGGAGCATATAAGAGAATAGTACAGACAGAAAAAAAACTTAAATGCATGCTTGCTAATGGAAGACACCAGTCAGATAAAATGGGGAGATTTAATTAATAACTGCAAGGGAGCAGTATGATATCATAGACATTACTGAAACATGGTGGGATGAAATTTATGACTGGGCAGTTAATTTAGCTTATATGTTAAACCGGATCTAAAACCTACTATAAGGGAAGATGTTTATGAAGGCAATGATGAAAATGTAGAGACCTTGTGGATAGAAATTAGCAGTGGAGGTAAAAGTACAAAGAAAATGTTTTTAGGGATATGCTATAAATTATCAAATATCTGTGGGATTGAGGGATCCAAAATGCTTTTGAAAATTGAGAAGGCATCAAAACTAGGTCATGTTTGCATAATGGGTGATTTTAATTATCCATACATAGACTGGGGCAATGAGATTAGCATTACAATGAAAGGAAACAGTTTTTGGGGATGCTTAAAGACAATTACACGACACAAATGATTGAGGAACCAACCAGGAGAGGGGCAATACTGGATTTAATAATATCAAACAATGCAGAAGTACTAATACATTTTCAAGTCTGGGAACATTTGGGTAATAGTGATTATAATATGGTCTCATTTAAAATAAATTATCAAAACCATATTACTTGGGTTCAGCAAAGACTTTAAACCATAGAAAGGCAGATTTTAATGAACTGAGGACTAATCTACAATGAATAAATTGGGATGTTGTTTTTTGCAGGGGAAAATGTAGAAGATAAATGTGCTGTCTTTAAAACATTGTTAGAAAAGCACACTTATCAGTGTATACCTTTGGGTGATAAATATATAAGAAACAAGTCTAAACCAACGTGGCTAAATAAACAGGTAGGGTTGGAAATGGAAAAGAATAGGCATGCATTTAGATTCTTAAAGTCAGAATGGTCGGATGCATCATATTATTATAAGGAATGTAACAAAAGTTGCAAAAGGGCAATCAAATTAGCAAAAATGAATCATGAAAAAAGGATTGCAATATATATTAAGATCAAGCCTAAAAATTTCTTTAAGTACCTTAATAATAAAAACATAAGAAAAGAAAATATAGGACTCTTTCAGTGTGAGATGGGCAGGCAAATTATTGGAGATAAGGAAATAGCAGAGGTATTAAACAAATTCTTTGACTCTGTATTTACCAGAGAAGAATCAACTGCAATAGTAGTGCCTCAGGAGGAAGCCAGAACCTCTATATTAACGAAAAATTGGTTAACTGAGGAAGAAGTTCATAGGCGGCTAGATCAAATGAAAGAAAATAAGGCACCTGGCACCACTCACATACATTGTATACTGGAAATGTTAAGAATTTTGTAACACATTACATGTATTATGTACTTGTTATAATGATTAAATAAACAATACATAAAGCATCATACTGTATATAGCATAAATTTACTATCTAAATCATCAGCATGATGTTTTGTGAACAGATAACGCCACATTTAACATTTTTAATGTAATTATACAGTAAGTACAAATATATAAAACACTTTTTGTCAATTGATACATTATTTGTTACACTGTACACAGTCCTAAATATATTATGTTTAGAGAAAAGTTTGTTTTATATGAACATTTCATACTCACTGTTTTTCCACTCTTCCACCTCTGTGACTTGAAAGATCTTTCTTTAGATTATAAAATACACTCTGCACATTTGCTGTAATAAAAATATATATGTTTTATATTCTCTTCGACAAAGCATGTAAAGAAACTGTTCAAGCAGTGGCATAGCGGGATATGCAAGGGACCCCTGTCCTAATGTGTCGTATGCGCCATCTCAGCTCTCTGTTCGCGCATGTGCATGAGTTCGTGGGGCAAGCTGCTCGTGACTGCATACTCACCACTGTCGGAGACACCTATGTGAGACAGTGCCACCGCCCCACAGCACAGTCCCATCAGAATACCGGCCTGTAGCAATGCCACTGTAGTAAAAGTATTTCAGTTATGATACTTATTGTGGTCCAACAATACCTCTGACTTTCTGTGTCCGTGTTCATGAGCATATCCTAAATTCGAAGTTGCATTTTCTTGGCGGTCAACAAGAAGACATGCATTTATAATTAGCTATGAAAAATGATATAATAAATTTAGAGCCATTTACAATGTATAGTAAATAGACGTACATATAGAAATTATAAATTACAATTTAAATAGATGATATTGCAGTGTATACTCCAGTTGGTAAGGTAGATTCCTGGCTTCTGGGTGGTACTGGCCTGCGAGTAATGGTGAGGCCTAGCTGGATTAGGTTATGTGTTCAGCCCAGGAGGGGCTGAGCACGTCTCACTCCCGGCCAGGAGGAGAAATTTCCAACACATCCTACCGCATGCAGGGGGCAGACTGGAACCAACTGAAGGTCTCATCCCTAAGGGGCTGAACTTCAAGCTCTAATTTAGGCACATCCTTCCTGCAGCTCGAAGAGGGAGGGCCCAGTATCTGTACCACCATTGGCAATCACAGATCCCTGTGTCAACTCCACTCCTATCACTAGGAATTCAGCATGAGGAGGGGGAAAACCCCATAGGATAGCCTGTCACTGTCTACATCTTATTAGAACTTACGTGACAGGGGAAGGTAGAGAGACAGCTGGACAAGCCACCACTATACATAGTACAGAACTGATTTATTATAAAAAAAACAGATAGAGATAGCTGCCTCTCCATGCGCATATCTTGTCAGCAATCACAAGATATAAATGTACATTTTAATATGTGTAGATGAACAGGTCTCCAGAGCAGAACAGTGTTGATTTGATGTCTGGGGCCCCCCTGGTTCCCTAGATACATGCCCCGTTATGGGGTGCCGGTATCGCCTAGGCATTTAAATGTCCTGCGTCACGTGACATTGGAATAAAATGCTTAAGAGATACCAGCACCACATAACGGGGCCAGTAACGGAGCCAGGGGGGGCCCTCTGCACATGAAATGAATGCGCTTCATCTCCGGAGACCTCCTGCTCGTCTAACTAGTATGAAAATGTATATTAAAAATGTTTCATGACCTTACCGCAAAGGTTATGAATGGGGTTAACTCCACCCGCTACCCCCCGCAAGTCCTCAACACCCACTAAGGGCCAAATACCACCTTCACCTCCCCCACTACCTACAATAAATGTTCAACTGGTACTTTACACCTTCATTGCCGTAGCGATTAGCCGCTAAGTTTGTGAAGTTGCCTGTAAATGCATGTTTATTGCGTGATATTCATGCAGGGGCCTCTTGTGCTGATATTAATGGTTATCAGATCCGGACACTGCAGCCATAAATCGTATGCTGCAAAAAAGCATTGCATGAGTTTAAGAACGTGGTGATAAGTCGCCTATCGCCACTCACTCTGCGTTTTTTTTTTTTGAACGCTAATGTTTTTGGCTATTCCTTATTTTATCGCCCATTTATCGACGCTTGCAGAATCGGAGTAAGCATTTTGGGCGATAAGTGCTCGATATGTGGCTTATGAACGCTTAGTGCATAGGCCCCTTAGTACGGGACACTATTCAGGAATACCTCAAGGAAAACAACATTCTAAGTAATAGTCAGCATGTATTTATGAAGCATAGGTTGTGCCAAACTATCCCGATCAGTTTCTTTGAGGAGAAAAGTAAGAATTTTAGACCAGGGTAATGCAGTTGTATGGTCTACTTTGATTTGGCAAAGGCTTTTGATACGGTTCCACAAAAGAGGTTAGTGTACAAATAAAGCAAATTGGACTCGGTAAAATATTTGCACCTGGATTTAAAACTGGTTGAAGGATAGACAACAAAGAGTTGTAATACTGCTGCGGCTCATTTTATTCTAACACATCGCTGTTTTTTTCCTGGCTTTTTTTCTCAAATGCGACGTACTTCACCGGGAGCATGCCGCATTCATTTTGCGTTCTCAGCCGCGGTTGACGCGCGGTTGACGCGCGGTTGATGCGTTTATTGAGAATGGTTCGGATTTAATAGGTTGCAATTCTTCGTGTGTCCGCCAGATGGCAGATATTCATGAATTGTAATGCGCATGCGCTTCAGTAATGTGTCGACTTGCAGGTGTTTCGTTTAAAAAAGATACCACAGTGTGCTATTGTAAATTGGCCTTGATACTGAAGGAAGAGGTTGCAATAATGTATCAATTTAGGCTTAGCATATTAAAGAAAGACAAAGACCAGTTTCTGTTATTCTCCAGAGACCCGCTGCCATGAGTATTCAAGTGCAGCCCGTTTTCCAAAAACCAGACAGAAGTTACGGGTATTTGTTATGGGCCGCGATTAATGCAACAGATGATAAGATGGCAACAGTTGTTCAAATTTATCAGTATTTTATTGAAAACTATGACTTTTACAAATTTTCACCAGCTTCTCATGTGTGGAAGCGTGCAATAAGGAAAAGGTTATGTAGCGATCCATGTTTTTATCGTATTGAGCCACAATTTATTGAAGGGTATTGGTGTGTATCACCGGCTTTTTCCAGTATCTATGATCATGCAGACGGCAAAAGGCGAAAGGTCGTGTTAAAACCAACTAAGAAACGACAGTCACTGCCAAGCAATTCGCCAGCACCAGCACCAGCACCAGCACCGGCTTCCAATAATGGTCCCACCATCAGTGACAACCCTTGCTGTCTGTCCAGCAAGCCTGAGCCGGATTTCGCGTGCAGTTTCGATCAAGCTTGCATGTACCTAAGCGATTTCCAGCCTCATCAGCTGACTGATGTAGTAGCCCCGCTGCCAACTATCAACGTGTATGATCAAGAACACTGGACTGGCAGTGGCCCGGCGCCGGCGCCAGCTGAATGGGAAATTTTATGGTGAGTATTGTTGCCGTATTATTTTCTGTGTTTTTTTTATTTTGACAATACAGTATCAATATCGGTGCAATTCAAAAGTCAAGCGATTCTCCTGTAAGCAATATCATTGGCTGAGCGGCTTCTACAGTACTGCAGATACTGAACAATTGGTGGAACGCTAGGCGCATGTGCATTGGAGCCTTCTTGAAACGCATGTGCGTGTCATCGCATCGACGGTAGGTGCGTGAGCATGTGAACAGGAGATGCCCCCCGAGAAAATTATTGGTGGGACTGGCTGGGAACTTCTTTAGGGGACTGACCATTACAGTAAAACTTTTCTTTTTGTTTTTCCTCAGAAAAGAAAACGGCTAATGGAGGGATTTCAATGGAAAATATCGCTTTGTGTAACAATGCTTGCACATTGCTGAATCGGATTTAAAAAAACACGTACCGGAGTCTACAGTTTAGTGGCCGTTGTTATTGATTAGGATAGAATACTGTGCAGTACCTGAAACAGTATGCTGATGTTTTCCGACTGTACAGTATACAATAATTTTTTTTATATACAGAATACTTTGTAATAAACCCGAAAAAATTAAAAGTATGCATTTATTCTACATGTACTGTATTACAGTACATACAGTATGTGTCTTCTATACAGTGCCAGTACATACAGTACAGTATGTGTCTTCTATTTTTTTTTAATACTCTTGTACTGGGCATGCCTATAATATACAGTACAGTATGCCTGGACAGTAGTGTACATTCTAAAAACACTGTATTTTGTTACAGTAGCAAAGGAGCCAATGGAACAATGTAAAACAAATCAACATGTTCTTTTATTGGTGGAGTAAGTACAAAAACATTTATTTACAAATACAATGTAGAAACATTTTAAGTGCACAGCAATTCAAAACATCAACAGGTGTATGGTTTACTGCTACAGTAGTGTAAACATTTATGTATAGAAAGTAAAAACATTTACGGTCAGTCAGTATGTTTAGAGTCACATGTTATAAAAACAAATTCTTTATTCATAAAATATACAAAACGCAACATCTCCTTTATTAAAGAACGGCAAGTCAAAACATATACAGTATGGTATATGGTGTGTAAAACAGTCTGCACCAGTACAGTCCTCGAGGGCAGCAAACAGGCCCGGTTTTAAGGGTAACAAGTTAAAACACACAACATCTCCTTTATTCAAATACAGCAGGTCAAAACATGTACAGTACCGTACAGTACAGTTCAGCACAACAGTATGGTCTTACCTGTGATTAAAAAAAATCTTTATTCATAAAATACAGTATACAAAACGCAACATCTCCTTTATTAAAGAAACATATACAGTACAGTGGGATGGTGTGCAAAACAGTCAGTCAGGCCTGCACCACTACAGTCCTCGAGGGCAGCAAACAGGCCCGGTTTTCAGGGTAACCTTTGAAAACCGTGCCTGTTTGCGGCCCTCAGAGACAGGAATTGTGTACAGCAAGTTAAAACATTTCTATATTAAAACAAGTTAAAACACACAACAACATCTCCTTTTTTTAAGAACAGCAGGTCAAAACATGTACAGTACAGTTCAGCACAACAGTATGGTCTTGCAGTACCTGTGATTAAAAATAAATCTTTATTCATAAAATATACAAAACGGAACATCTCCTTTACACAAGAACAGCAAGTCAAAACATTTGCAGTGGGATGGTGTGCAGAACAGTCAGGCTTGCACCACTACAGTCCTAGAGGGCAGCAAACAAGCCCGGTTTTCAGGACAACCTTGAAAACCGGGCCTGTTTGCAACCCTCCGGGACTGGAACAAACATTTACCAAACATTTTCAACAGTTGAACATTCACTCAAATGCGTACCCCACCAGATTGTCCTTCCATGGCCGATGCCTTGCATGGCACAAAACGCCATTAATGCAGTCTCAAACGCCTTTCATTACAGGATCTGTAATTGAATAAAAGCGCCGCAATTCCTCAAGGATTGTCTTCCTTAAATTGTCAGGAAGCGCCTTTTTTACGCGATTTCCTTCATAATTCACTCTGAAAGCCCAGTCGCAGTACAACGAGTAGGGCACATGGTGCTTAAAAATGTACAAGGCATACTTATGGGGTGCACCAGCACTCATCACCCTATACTTCTCCCTGAGCGCCGGTGGCAGATCGCACAGGGTGATGTCGGGCACCGTATCGATGCGAGTGAATGTAGGTCTTTTGGGAGTGGGTGTGCTTGAGGCGACGGGTGATGGTAGGTTGTCTGGGAGGAAGCTTTCCTCCGGTCTTGGTCGCCTTGTTGTCTCCTGGCGTGGTCTTGACGGGGTTGTCATGTCATCCTCAACGGCATACATGTACACTACATCTTCTGGTGGAGGGGGTGCGCTTGGTGATGGAAGGGGGTCGAAGGTCCCATTCATCACATCCATGTCACTCCCCTGCTCCAGCGTTGGGGAGACAGGGGCATTAACACCGAGCAAATAATGTATTCCCGCTATGTCAGCCTCTATCTTCTCCATCCATTGATCCATCCGTTGATCCATATGTTGCATCCATTGCTCAATATTTAGCATTGTCTCCAGAAGCAGATCTATCTTTGTCAGCATAATGGAGTCCACGGGAATATCCACACTTATCCCATTCATCATCCGGTCTAACAAGCTGCTTTTGTGCATGGCATGTGGACATCTGGGTGGATGGGTGCTACGAAGGATGAGATGGGGGTTCCATGGAGAGAAGCGGCAGCGTCGTCGAAGAAGGGTGGAGGAGGTGACCTGTGGATATCCAGTAGAGGATAAGCGGTAGCGTCGTCGAAGAGGAATGGAAAAAGTGAACTCTGGATTTCTGGTTGAAAAGCAGAGTCGTCTAAGCGCAAAGGAGAAAGTGACCCGTGGATTTCAGAGGCACCAGCGGGAGCGTCGTCGGATACAACTGGAGAAGATGGCCTGTGGGTTTCCGGGAGGGCGGCGGCAGCATCGAGGACGAGGAGTGGAGAAGATGGGCGGATGATTTCCGGGACAGCGGCGGCAGAGTCGTCGAAGTGTATGGGAGGAAGTGGTCTGCGGGTTCGATGGGTTGGCTCCCATTCGTTTTGCGTCGAGAGTACATCACCGTATTTCTTCTTGATATAATAAGGCTGACGTCTATTAAAACCCTTAGCCTTTGGGGTCAGCAGAAGGTTTTCTTTATTGGCCTTAGCCTTTTGCTTTGGCGTTGGCTTGGAAATGGCTCCCGCCTTTCGATTTTTCTGCATGACGGGCACGGTAGAGGCGAGTGGGTTCCTGCATCCGTAGAATCGGGGTTGCTCCATGGAAGCAGATGGCACAATGCAGTATCTGGACAAGGGCAAGTTCATATAAAGATCATTGAGTGGTGGGCTATGCAAAGTGTGTAACCTTTTATGCATGGCGACCAGGTACAGGTGTTGAAAGTGGGCGTACTCTAATGTGAGTCATTACCGTATAAATACACCATCCATTTTGTGGATTCACTGCACATTGAATACACATCGACTAAACATCGAATATACATTCTTGTGTTTGTATTTCTTTCTACTCGCAGCAATGCCTGTTAAAAAGATTTCCATGGATCTCAGCATGCGAATGAAGGAGATGTACACGAGCGGACACCGAATTGCTGCTATCCAACGCTGGTTAGCTACTTCTGACCTCGTTGTGCCAGCAACCACCGTGAGCTATCATGCACATGGAAAAAACAGAGAACGCAAAAGGGCACCAAGGGTAACTAATGCGTAAGTATATTTATACAACTTAAAAAAATATATATTTTAAATATTGTACTGTACAGTAGATTTACAGTACTGTATCTAATATTTTTGTTATTTCTGTAGATTTATATAACAACAGTATATATATTTTGTATATTTATATTTATATTACAACAGTACATATATTTTGTATATTTATATTTATATTACAACAGTATATATATTTTGTATATTTATATTTATATTACAACAGTACATATATATTGTAGATTTATATTTATATTACAACAGTATATATATTTTTATATTGCTGCATATTGATACTGTAGAACTGTTCTTGTGGCCTACTGCACTGTAACTCACCGGATTGTTTTTCTTTACATTGTAGGGAGACAACTCTTCTGGTGGACAAATAAGTGAGGAGAATGATGAGAAGAGTGCATTAAGGGTCAAATACACTCTGCAGGAAAATCACAATCTCACTGTATCCGAGACCAGCATAAAGAAGATGAGACGCAGCATTGGATGGAAATATGGACGTGTGAGGTTAATACTGGACAGTACAGGAGGTAAAAGTGTTGTTTAGGAAACTGTACTGTACCGCTAAAATTATTTATTCCTTGTCATTACAGAGCGTATCCCATGATACGGGACGTTAACAAAATAAAAAGAGTAGTCCAGGCCCAGGCATGGATCGACAGTGGAGAAACTTTCCAGGATTGCATCTTCACTGACGAGTCTACTGTGTCGCTGGAGAGATTTGCAACCTTTGCATTCCACAAAAAAGGTTGCATATCTATGAAGCCACGGCCAAAACACCCCGTGAAGCTGCATGTGTGGGGTGCCATCTCTAGGCGTGGACCAGGATGCATTGTCATCTTTGAAGGTAAAATATATCAATTATAATGTAGCCTTATGCACTGTACTGTACTAATGTAGCCTTACTGTATGCACTGTACTGTACAACTGTATTGTGCTGTTTTTAGAGCACTTTTCTTTTCTTGTTATTTTAATCATGAAGAAAGCTTTCTTCCAAGACAAAATTGTCCCTGAGATAGTGCAATACATCACACGCGAGTTCCCGGATGGTCACCGTTTCTACCAGGACAACGATCCGAAGCATACCGCGTCAACAGCACATATCCTTGAGCGCAGTATCAACTGGGTGAAGACGCCAGCGGAGTAAGTGCGGAAACCGTGTCTTGTTTTTTTACCACTGTTTTTACTGTGTACTGTATCTCTTCAACTAATTGTCCTTTTTTTCCAATGACAGATCGCTAGACTTCAATCCGATCGAAATGGTCTGGCATCAGCTGAAGGACCATATCCGGAAAGGGGTGAAACCCTCCAAAAAGGACGAGATGGCGAAAGGCATAATGAGTTTTTGGAACGATGTACTCACCGTGGAACGCTGCAATAAATATATAGACCATATTGCGACTGTGTTGTCCATTGTGATCGCGCGTAATGGGCAAGCATCAGGAAAGTAGTACTGTGCTGTAGTATTGTAAGTACAGTATGATACAGGTAAGTATGGCACAGATTGTTTCTTTCCCAATAGTCAGAGTATACAGTAGTTACAGTTTTTTCTTTCCAGAGAGAGCAGCACCAGCCATCTGGTTACATAGTATTTAACAGTAGTCAGAGTATACAGTAGTTCCAGTATAGACTAGTTTGACAGTACTACAGTAACTGCCTATTAACTGCTCATTTTTTTTCTTTCCAGTGAAAGCAGCACCAGCCATCTACAGTAGTACTACACATCACACAATGCCATAATACAGTACGCACATAACTGCACTAATTTTTTGTTTTCTTGTCGTTTCAGGAAAAAAGGGTGGCCTGGGGGGAGGTGGGGTGTTGTGTCCAGTCTAATCTGTTTGTACAGTCAAATGTACAGTATAGAAACAGCAGTGATGATGTACACAAAACCTCTCCTCTCTCAATGAACTACTGTACTGTACACAGAATGAGGAACAAGATAAAGACGGAAAAAATAATATTACTATATATATATATATATATACATATATATATATATTATACATTACAGTATATTTTATTAAATAATATTCTTATAAATGTACATTATTCATGTTTCTCCATGTTTTACAAATGTTTTCTAAATGTTTATCCAATTTCAATGTGCCAGAAGAACTTAATAAAACTGCATTATGCATTATTCATGATTATTTTTATATTTGTATTTTTTTGGTTCCTGATAAAATAAAATAAATATTTATTTACATTCCTGCTAATCATAATCATTGACAACACCCCCGTCCCGTCCCCCACACCCCTACAGTACACCAATGAATAAGAATGAATGACAAAACAACATGAATCAGTTAATGGTTTTTTTAAACTCTCAATTCTCACAATGCTGTGCAAATCAGATTTACATTTCAAATTCAAGAAGGGATTTTCCAAAGCGTTACCGTAAACAAAGCCTCAAAGGGTTGGGTGGGTTGGGTGAGTCATGCGTTAGCTCCCATCTCAAAGAGGATTACATGCAGGCACAGTGAGGTGATTGACGCTCGGCTAGGGATGGATTGAAAACACAATGACTACAGTAGCTTCAGAAAATTAATGACTCTGTGGGGGAAAGGGGTTGGGTGAGTCATGCGCAGTAAGCAGCTAGTTCCCATCTCAAAGAGGATTACATTCAGAAAATTAATGACTCTGTGGAGGTTTCTGTCGATACGAGTTTGTGTGTGCGTGGGGGAGGGATGAAGGATTAGTTGTGCAGCAGTTCAAAGAAATTACATAGAGTAGAGTACAGTAATTTCAAAAGGCAGTTCATCATAATAATTTGATCCCTACACCCCCAAATACAGTACATAAAAACCACACAAATCAACCATGTGCAGTCAAACGCACAGATTGAATATTGTAATATCAAGATTGTTTTCGCAGGCTTGTGGATAAAATAACAGTTAAAAAATTATAATTAAAAATTGTTTTTTGTTTGGGGCACTCAAGCAAGCAGTGGTGGGTGAAGTTACAGGCGCATGAGCAGTAATCAACTAGCTCCCATCCAAAAGAGGATTACACACAGGGGCATAGAGAGGTGATGCTCTGTGCAAATCAAAATCGAGAAGGGATTTTCCAAAGCGTTACCGTAAACAAAGCCTCAAAGGGTTGGGGGTTGGGTGAGTCATGCGCAGTAAGCAGCTAGCTCCCATCTCAAAGAGGATTTCACGCAGGCGCAGTGAGGCTTTGTAGCTCGGCTATGGACGGATTAACAACACAATGTCAAGATTCAGAAAATTAACGTCTCTGTGGATGGGGGGGGGGGGTTGTGTGAGTCATGCGCAGTAAGCAGCTAGCTCCCATCTCAAAGAGGATTACACGCAGGCGCAGTGAGGCTTTGTAGCTCGGCTATGGACGGATTAACAACACAATGTCAAGATTCAGAAAATTAACGACTCCGTGGAATTTCACATCCTTGAGCGAGCCTTGTGTGTGTGCGTGGGGGAGGGGGCTACAGGGTACAGCTGCATGAAGTTCAAAGATAATGACATACTTTAATTTCAAAAGGCAGTTCAACATAATAATACACCCCCAAATACAGTACGTAAAAGCACACAAATCAACCATGTGCAGTCAAACGCACAGGGTCGCAGTCAAAAGCTACAGCACAGATTGAATATCGTAATACAGTATCAAGATGGTTTTTGCAGGCTTGTGAAGAAAAAAAATTAGAATAATTTTTTTATTTTTTTTATTTTTTTTTGGTCACTCACTCAAGCAAGCAAGCAAGCAGTGGTGGGCAAAGCAACAGGCACATGCGTAGTAATCACCTGCTGTCAAGCAGAAATGTGATTGAAACCAGACACACGTTCAAAGGAATAGTGTGGGAGAGATGTACTGCATTGTAGAGAAGATAAGAAGTTGAAATACCCTGCAGTGCAGTTAATTATCCTGAGCGAGGGGAGAGCGCTATATATGCCGAAATGTGACACTGTTACAGTACTGTACACGCCGATGCGTTTCAACAATTTTCAAATGAGACATACTGTACAGTACAGCACTGCAAATGCATGTATACTTTAAATATGCAAATTTACAATTACTGCGTGCGCACACACAGACTGTGTACTGACGTAGGTTGAACCGCGAAGGTATTAGACTTTCAAGACAACAGCTCGCAAACGCCCCCCTGAGTTTTTACACGGCATTGAAGTATTGCAGACAGCGAGAATAAAATGCTAATATCACGAGCGCTAAAATAACGCAATTCACTCCAGGTGGAAAAAAAACCGCACCTGACCGGGATTATCTGAGAGCTGCGGATCTAGCCGACTTAGACTCAGGTCGGCCGCCACTGTAAATTGAACTTTTTCAGGTTCGGGTAAAGTTCTGAGGGAAGTACAGTACCTCAAGGATCGGTACTGGGACATCTGCTTTTAAACTTGTTTATTAATGACCTTGATGTTGGCCTAGAGAGAAAAGTCTCCATCTTTGCTGATGACACTAACTTGTATAAGCTAGTAGAATCAGAGCAGGATGTAATTTCTCTCTAGAATTA
Organism: Ascaphus truei; assembly: GCF_040206685.1. Lineage (NCBI taxonomy): Eukaryota > Metazoa > Chordata > Amphibia > Anura > Ascaphidae > Ascaphus > Ascaphus truei. The sequence goes on from NW_027455311.1 coordinate 33,532, forward strand.
CTTGGATAGACTGGAACTTTGAGCAGGTAAATGGCAGAGGAGGTTTAATACAGATAAATGTAAGGTTGTGCATTTGGAAAGCAAGAAAAAACAGGCAACTGACAAATTAAATGGGGATAAATTAAGAGAATCCTTGATGGAAAAGGATTTAGGAGTGCTCGTAGACAGCAGGCTTAGCAATAGTGCCCACAGACATGCAGAAGCTGCAAAGGCAAAAAAGATCTTATCTTGCATGAAACGGGCAATGGATGAAAGGGAAGTAACATAATTATGCCCCATTATAAAGCATTAGTATGACCACGCCTTGAATATGAAGTACAATTTTGGGCACTTCTTCTTAGAAAATAGATTATGGAAGTGCCACCAAATGAATAAAGGGGATGGATAATCTGATTTATGAGGTGTTTTTATCTGTTAAAGCTGCCCATGTGCACTGAATAAATTGGACTTTTTTTATGGAGTTACCCGTGTTTGAGCCTCCGTTTTCTTGCTGCATTAGCTGTGCTTCATTCTACACAGATTCTACTTGGATTTATGAGGAGAGGCTAGCTAAATTAGATTTGTTTACATTAGAAAAGATGCATCTAAGAGTGGATATGATCATTATATACAAATATATTCAGGGACAATACTAGGTTATTTCAAAATAACTATTGATACCAAGGGCAGTACAAATGACACTGGGTCATCCCTTAAGGTTGGAGGACTTTGAGTAAAGGAGATTTCACCAACAACAAAGGAAAGGGTTCTTTACAGAAAGGGAAGGTAAAATGCAGAATTAAGTACCCATGGAGACTGTGATGTTACCCATTACCCATGGAGACTGTGATACAATAGATATGTTAAAAAAAAGTTTAGATATATTTTTAGAATGGAAATGTGTATAGGTAAACATGGGAAGAATGTTGATGCAGAGAGTAATCTGATTGCCAATATTTGGAGTCAGGAAGGAATTAATTTTTGCCTTTATGAGATATCATTAGATGATATTTCACTATTTTTTTTTTGTTTGACTTCCTCTAGATCAGGGGTGCACAAACTTCCTGCACTCCCCCCCCCCCCCCTGCCTTCTCACCCCCTGTGTTGCGCCCCCCCTGCGGCATCAAATGATGCCTCGGTGTCATGAGACATCACGTCACGTGACCCACCGTGTCATTTGACGCCGCATCTCCATGGCAATGGGCAGAAAATGATGCTGTGGGGTCATGTGACATCATGTCACATGGCCCTGCAGCGTCATTTGATGCCACGTTGTCAAGGAGATTAGTGGACATGGAAGCCGGGTAAGTGAGCTGCACCCCCCAAGTTGCGCAGCACTGCTCTAGATCAATACACTGTAAGTACAAATACAGGATAAAAGATCTGTCATCTAAGTTTAGCATAAGTTTAACTTGATGGACGTATGTCTTTTTTCAACATTATCTACTATGTAACTATGACATTTGGTTGTTTTTAGGGTTAATAGAGGTCAGTGCGTAATGCTAAGACCAAAGCCAGGAGAAGAGTAATGAGGAATAATGAAAGGTACTTGTATAGGGATCCCCAAATAAATGCTTGATTGAAGACCATTAAATAACTATTTTATGGGACACACTCTCCTGATCATTTATTTGTTGGATACCTATTGTAGTGCTCTGCCTCCTCTCCTCCCTTTTGGTTTTTAGGGTTAAGCTGGCCTCCTTGATCCCTTTCAGGACCTCTGCTACTGTACATGCCCCAGGTGCTCTTATAAGAGTCTACAGAAGACTGCTAAGTCATACATATGTATGTTCTTCATCCTGAACGGCATTACGGAAACCTTGTATTGCCCTCCCGGGGTAATGAAGGACAATTTCTCCTGTGCCTCAAGGATCAACAGGATCTGCCATTACCCATGGCTCAGATCCATTGTAGTCAGATATCTTGCCCCCGCAAGCTCGTCTAAGAGCTCATCAATGCATGGCATCAGATAGGCATCTGTTACTTACAGAAAGACTAAGAATGATCTATAGCCAATAACATCAAAGAGAAAATAGCCCAGAGAATCCCTAGATTGGAACAAAAACACATAATTGGTTATTTAATGCCAAACCAACAAAATACCTTAATTGTCAGAGATGTATATTTTTCCAATTTTGAAATAAATCCATTAGTTTAAAATCAAACAACACAGGAGAAAACTTTAAGGTAACACAATTTATAAATTGTTGCAGTAAAACTGTTGTCTATCTTATAGAATGTCCATATGGCCTACAATATGTGGATGGCACAAAAGAAATCTGAAAATAAGAATTGGAGAATATCAGAAATATTAATATTGGATTAGACTGACATATTTTATCTAATCATTTCAAGAGGCATCATCAAAGTAATCAATAGGGTCTTACATTTATGGGAATAGATAAGGTAGTATAGAAGGAATACAGATCAGGTCTTCCAAATCAAAAGGTGTTTATTAAGTCAAAATGATCCAACATTTCAGATTTATTATATACATCTATATTTACCCTATCCAATTACCAACCTATTCAATTACCTACCACACAAAAACTCTGTCTGTATCCTGCAGCTGACATCACTTTGTGTGATGTCAGAACACTGATGCCACCATGCATGTGATGGAGACACCATCCAGCAGTAATCATGGTCACCTCAAAATGCCAGCAAGGAAATCTTCTCCCACCATCATCGCAATAATGACGACTTCCTGGAGGGTGGGGAATCCGCTCTGTGCTCTGTGCTGTGGGGAAGAAACCCACTATAAGTAAAATCAAAGGACTAAATATACACTTCACAAGGAGGAGACACATCCCATAAATGGAATAAACTATCATCCCACAGATTATACAGGAACAAAATTTATATTCAATAACAAATACATCTGAAAGCCATACAGAGCTATAAGTGTACATTACTAATAAAAAAAATCCTTGAATACTAGGGCCCTTTTCCTCATCTGCTACCAATGAATTACTGTTTCAGTCGAATAAGACTAACTAGTGGAGACATTGTGTTAACTAGGGTCATATCATGGTGCTTCTGTAACCCCCAAACTCTGTGATCTTAAAAATCAAATAATCTCAATACTGAAATGCACGCAGTAATTAAAGTAATGAGCCTGTATGCATCCTGCCACTGCCACCAGAAAAGGATGTCTGTCACCGCATACCAGACGACTTACACCGCACAAGGCAGAGTAAGGAGATAAAACAAACAGAAGTTTATTCTGACAAAATCCAACAAAGAGAATCACTAGCAATAAATACAGTTGAAACACTCAACAAACAGTGTAAAACACTTAAAACAGCCTGTTTCTGCACTTGCTGGGTTAATTCAGGTTTACTTACTCACTAAGTGCTGGGCATGACATATGCCACTTTACCCAGGTCATCTCCTACAAATCCAGCCTTGTCCATGTCTATGAAGTCCTTCAATCACTCCTATCTCATATTTCCAGGCAGTATCCGATCACAAAGACTACCCAGAAACAACAACGTACTGCCTGGACCTCTTTAGCTGCCTTGCATTTGTAGATTTTCCCCTGCCATTCGAATGCATGGAGAAGGACCAATCACTGAAGGACAAACAAGCGGCGGGGAGGACAAACTGACCAATCATTGAAGAGGGGGTTACAATGACAGGTCTGGCTTTTTGTCAACTGTTACGTCAGATCAAGCAGGAGATATGGATCGACCAGAGAAGTGTCTATGGCAGCAATTGCTAAACTAGATGATCCGAGCTCGATTTCCATGAGGGCAGATTGAATGGTGCCGATATAGCAGTTAACACAATTGCTCCACTTTTGGTCTGTGTGCAATCCCAGTGGGGTCCTTTGTGCCCAACCTTCCCTGAACTCTGCCCTTTATTCCTGACTCTCCTACATCCTAGAAATCTGCCTGGAAATATAGGCCTTCATGCCCATACAAGGCTTGGGTCACAGGCAGTAGTGTATTCTATCAGTTTTGTAATTACTTCAGCACTGTATTTCTGAACCAAGGTAGGTGTTACAAGGAATTGCAGGCTTACTTCAGTGCCATTTTTGTGACATGGTATCATCACATCATACTGCAGCAATTTACACTACTCATTATATATTATTTTCTCCATGCCTGAACCAGGGGTACCGGATGCCCTTGCAACTCCATTATCCCCCAACCTCCAGGGACTGTGGTTCTTGCACTGGGTAAAAAAAATGACTAAAAGGTAATAGCTCTGGCAACCAATAGAAAGCTTTGCCTTTATATTTTTGAGCCCATTGCAATATTTGTAGTTTTTGTGGGAAAACTGACACAAAAAAACTATAGATATCTGGGAAACCAGGGGATCCATGGAGTTTGGGGCACCACTGATAAACTCCAAGGACCCTCATGTTCAGTAATAGTAAAAAAAAATGGCCATATAACTTTGCAGTGTATTTTTCTTTGGCACTTCTGAAATGAAAACGTACTGAAAAAGAGTAAAATACCTGCAATAAATCATGCTGGCACAAGTCAAATTATAGGAACAGCATTAGGTTTACCTTTGGGGCAGGATTGCAGTCTCTGTCAGGACTGAAGTATACATGTTTCAATTATCTTTCGGTCCTTGGTTTGTTTGTAACATTATTTGGCTAATAAGTAGGGGAATGTAGTACTAAAGAATACAACAGAATACAAAAGAACATGAACAAAACAAACACCAAAGCTATAGAGTATAAGGAGCCTGTGTGTCAACACATAAAATATTGTACAATATGAAAATGCCAGTTTTGTTCCACAATTGCTTTGATGAATAGACCCCTTAAGCTTTCTCAGTTAAGCTTGTTATTAAGGACACACAATTAAGATAGACCTTCAATTAATTGACAATATTTCAGTGATTGTGTCTTGTGGGGTATGATCCCAATGCAGCCCATGGGAAAAAAAGCTTACCATAGAGAGAAAATAGGTCAGTTTTATGTAGGAAAGATACAAAGCATAGTTTTAGAAGTAGTGGAATATTGAACATATTGAGTATATACAGTATGTTACAAAAAGTAAAGAAGAAAACATTTGAGGTTATAAAAGAGACCAAGGAAAGATGCAATACGGGATGGGATGATACTGTAACTATTAAATGCACGACAGGTTGTGATTCATGAATGAAATGCCTGTGTAAACAGGTACAGTACATCTTGAGCCTGGTTTTATAGATTTCCGGAGAGGGCCTTCTTGAACTGTACGAGGCTTAAGTTGAAATTGTTTGGCACCGTTATCCATCTATTAGGGATAGAGAAAAAGAGGGGACTAGTCTAGAATCTGTGATAAGAGCCCTTTTCACACAGATTTGCATCTTGTTGTATTCTAAAAGTGCCTATCCCAGGTCGAAAGTATATGTTAGAAACCTTTTAAGTTATTTCAATCCGACTTGGCAAATCCGTGTGGTATGGCAAAATGTGTCAACCATGCAAATATTGATATTTTGCTGATATTCCAATACCATAACGTTTAAAATGCAAAACCAGTTACAAATACTCGCAAACATTTTTTTCAAGGCTGGCAAGAGTGCCTCAATTGATGTGAAATTGGCTGTTTTAGCTCTGTTGGGCAAGAACGTCCAAATTATATTTGTTTCATTACTTTTTTAGGAATTCCATTTACTCAACAATGGTGAATATTTTAGTACAGTAGTTGAGATTTTGTCCTTGTAAAACTGCAAGTTTTGACAAGGTCTTGAGTCAAGGATTAAAACTAGCCAAAAACCTTCTTACAAACCGCATTGTTTAAACCGCATCTATAAACATTGACAAACAGCACGGTTAAACAGCCAATTGGGTTGAATTGCACTTACATAGCAGAGGTTTGGGTTCTGATCATTTTGGGCTTGATATCAGTACCCCCAGCAAACCAAGGGCCCTTTGATTTGTTATCATTAGTTTTATAGAAATATTTTAGGAGGTGTAGGAATGTGACTCTTTTAAATATACTTTGCATGTCTCATTAGAATATATCCCAAGTACCTCAGGATGCTCCTTTTTGATCACAGAGGTCTCTCCCTGTGTTCTTTAGAGGTATACGTGTGTGTGTGTGTGTGTGTGTGTGTGTGTGTGCGCGTGCGTG